>NC_048301.1:64510369-64593562 GCF_013100865.1 Trachemys scripta elegans | reverse complement strand
GGGGGGGGGGGGGGGGGGGGGGGGGGGGGGGGGGGGGGGTCCAGGTGAAGGTGATTGGGGCTCAGCAGGGAAATCTGGGTGAAGGTGGCATAGGGCTCAGCAGGGAGGGTCTGGGTGTGAGGGGCTTAGCGGGGGGGGCAGGTGCTGGTAGGGTGCGGGGTCTGGGTACAGCTGATTGGGGTCTGGGTGCAGGGGACTCATCAGGGTGGGGGTTAGAGTGGGGGGACTCGCCGGGGGGGGGTGTCTGGGTGAATGGTGTTGAGGTTCAGTGAGTGGTCTGATTGTAGGAAGTGAGGCTCAGCAGGGTGGAGGGGAGGACTCTGGGGGGGGAGGTTCTGGGTGCAGGCTGGGGGGGTCTTTGTATGCAGGGGTCTTGATGCCCAGGGACTAGGCAGACAGTGGAGCAACTCCCCATACAATGCCCCCTCCCACCACCACCCCCCCCCCCCCCCGGGTGGCTGAGGAGCGGGGGTGGGTGGGTGGGTCTGTCTGTCTGTCTTCCTTCAGCCAGGGGAGGTTTCTGGGGGTGAGGCTGAACTGGCCCAGGCCGCTCCTTTCAAGGGAAGAGAAAGTTCCATCCTCCCCAGCCCAGCCAGGACTTAGCAGCTTAGCCCAGCGCAGGGCAGGAGGCACTGGCTGAGGCATTCCTAGCCCCACATCCACTCCCCCCCACCCCGCAGCCCCTGCAGCTGCTCCATGTGCCCAAAATGATGCACCCCCCACTGCTGGGGAGGGGCATGTGACGCTCTTGTGTCTTCCCTTTGCTTCCCCTTCAGAAAGTCAGAAGCAAAGAAATCTGCGGGGGACAAGAATTCTGCGCACGTGCAGTGGTGCAGAATTCCCCTGCGAGCAGTGAGCAGTGTAACTATGTGAATCTGCAGCAAGCCTTTAATAATAGCTCTGAGCTATATGAACTGCCCGCGTCCACTCAGTAAGGGGTTAACTCAGATGCCCAGTGATAATGTAAATAACAACAATATTAACTATTTCATCCTTGATATATGAAGAGGGAGGGTCACAGCTCTGCACTAGTTACTGTGTGTCATGTCTCATTTTGGTTCCACAATTAGGTGGCATTTGGGAGAAACCACCACTGATTTTCCCACTCAAGAAAGAGCCAAGTCCCTGCCTAGGAGCACATCAAAGTCCCACTAATGGTCAGCTCAGAGAGCACACACAATCGAATCTCGGCACCCGGGAACAGCTTCTCATTTTGGTGACTCATCTAGATGGATCTTGGAAGAGCACCCCCTTCAATTCCCCCTGCCCAATCAGACCCCTGTCTCTGCTTCTCAGGAACAATAATGGAAACAACACAAAAAGAGGGAAGGACCAGACTGCCCCTAGGTGTGCAGGAGACAGGGGCAAGCACAGGAATAAAAATGTGGCCACTTTTGGAGGGGCACTTTTGTGCCCCCTCTCCCCCCCGCGGCCAGTCAATACCTAACACTTCCCTTAATGCTGAGCGCCAGTGCCAGAAAATCAGCTGCTTTAGGAAATAAGGAAACCATTGATGAATAAGTCCAGTGTTTAACCAACGAACACCCCCCCCCCCCCCCCCCCCCCCCACACACACACAGTAACAGGCTCACAGTTGTACATGAAGCAAAGCTGATACCTGACTCTTCGCCTAGGTTCCCCCGGGAAAACATTTTAATGAGGCGCTCAGCTGTAATGTCACACAAAGGACATTAATACTGTTAATTACCCAAAGTTGAGCCCATGAACACTCAACCAACCCTACCTTGGAGACGAGTTGTTGTTTTGACCCAAATGAAGTGCTGATGGTTTGAAATGCAAGGCCAGGCTTGTGAGGGAACATGAGACCAAGGCATTAGGCCCACAAACCTGGCAATGTTTCTGCTCTAACCGAGCTGTTAAATAAAGGAGGTGTCTGGAGAGAAGGAAAATCTGAATCCTGAAAGGGAAATTGCCCTGCAGTGGACAAATCTCTCTTGAGAAAATTCTGAAGGTGTTGATAGGCGCCTTAGCATTTCCACATAAGCACTGTGTGCAGTATAAAGTGGATGGGGGCTCTGGAAGGAATTTTTCTGCTAGACAGCTGCACCTGTCATGGTCTAAGCTTTAGACTAGGTCGGGAGAAGCCAGGATTCTGCACAGACATGCAGCACAGGGGCAGCCTCCTGTCTGCAATAATTCCAAGGCTGTTGCTTCACACCATATGCACAGTCTAGCTCAAGGTCACGATTGGGGAGGCTGGGTGTGTTAGGATTACTGCAGTGAACTGAACAGCTTTACTTTCTGAACTAGCTTGAACCAGTCAAGCTTCCATAGTGTTGGAGCTTAGACCGTGACACAATAAATAAAGGGCTATGAACAGCATTGCTTGAAGCTTAGTTTATTGCCTGTGTCTGTATCGCCTTATCACAGTCTTTGCAGGGTACAGCATGACAAAGGCCCTCTGTCTGCTGTGTGTCAAAACTGGCAGTTCGGGTGCTCCCAGGTGTGCTGCACAGGTAAAGATGAATGTTAGCAGGCTGCATTGGCCAGCTCTAAATGAGCACACAGACATCATCCTGGCATGCGACACGTCCATTATCAAGTTCTGCATGCTGAGGGTGCTTTTAATTATCTTTTGTCCCCAGAGGACAACAGGATGCTCTTTGCAAATCTGGACGGGGATTGTCAATTAAGCAGCCTCCAGCATCACTAAACCAGGCCCAGACACATCATCTTGCGTCACAAGCTGAACCCTGCCCTTTCATTTTCTCCTCGTCTCCCTAACTCTGCTGTTCTCTGCTGTGAAACATTTATTATAGTGAGCTGTGGCTGTGGCTGTTGGGTTGCTTGTCTCCTTGCCAAGGTCAGTCTGCAGTGTAGACACTTCTGCTCTCAGGACGTTCTCTTCGCGACTGACAGGCCTTCCTTCATCTCAGTGCAGGGCAGGCAGCCTTGGGAAGGAGGCTATTTTCGTTCACATAGTTTTTCATTTCCCAGGAATACAGAGGGCATTACAAAAATTAAAACAGCAACTGTAAGCAATAGGCTCTATTTGGTATCAAAATAACCATTTGCACTACGGCCCTTTTGGGAATGCATAATATATAGACCCATTAAATCAACCTTTAGTGCTTCAGGAAGCCTTACTTTTTACAGTTGGAATCACAGTCACTACTCACTAGAAAAGCCCAAATACTCCCAGGGTGAAATCCTGGCCCCATTTAATCAATGTGAATTTTGCTAGTCTCTCAAACGGAGCCAGGATATCACCTTGAGTTTATCCAGGATTTGCTTGGGTGTGGCTTAACCTTGCATGAAACCTATGTACCAGTAAAATGACAAAAAGCTGAATTAGCAGCTACAGTAAGTTAAATTTGCAGGCAACCAACTCACAAACACTAGCATAATTTGATGAAGAATGAGATCATTAATGGCTTGCTTACATTACAAAGTTTTGCTGCTTTAACGATCCTGGTATAGTTAAAGCAGCAAAATCTTCCTACTGCAGACACAGTTATATCAGTATCAAAGTACCCAGGAATCTGTGTAAGTCACCTTCATACCAGTATAACCGAGTCTACACTAGGGCTTTTAGCAGTATAACTCTGCTGGCAAAAAATCACACGCCTGACCAACTAATCTTAAAACTTATCTTAAAACTGAAATAAGTTTTAAGACCAGCCCTTACTTACAAAAAATAACAGTGATACTATTTTAAGATACATTTGTTAGCAGGTCAGATATATTGGTTTGGATCTGTCTCTCTGTCCATCACTGAAGAGTATCTCATTGCCTTTTGCACCCAATACAACATTTTAAAAACATGCACTTCAAATTCAAAGTAGCTTATTAAGCCATCCCAGAGACTGTCACTTGGAAAATCATTGTCATGCTTCAGGTTACCAGAGGAGAGTTTCACTGACTAATAATGACCAGTATAAGTGCATTTCCTGGCAGGTAATGCCACCTTGGAAGAGATTTGCCTCTGGGCCTAACCCAGCCAATCAGTCACTGGCTCACAGGTCATTATGGCTATTGAAAACAACAAATATGTAAAAATACAGAAAAAAAATTACCATTTTCATGTGTTGAAACTTAAAAGCTACTTGCCTGTTACCACAGAGACACGGTTCTGTTACACTACCGTTCATAACCCAAAGCAAAGCAGGTTGTCCTGAGAGTCCTCGTAAAAAAAATAGCTAGCCTGTCAGCTGGTTGATTGCAAATATAAGTATATATAGGGCCTCAGTTGGTGTAAATTGGCATCGTTGCATTGCAGTCCGTGGAGCGACACTGATTTACATCAGATGAGGATTTAGTCCACAGGATTTATTTTTTCCATTCCAATTTTTGTCTTTGCTCCTTCTCGGGTCCTTCTTTCCCCAAGGTCTCTAATAAGCATAAAAAAACCCACAGTAGCTTTTGAGTTGTAATACAATGTTTGAATTCACGTTTTTTCAATGTTGAATTCTGCGTTGTAAATTGCTGGCATCTTTAGCCTGTTTGTTAATCTCTCTGTTTTAGCCTTCTCTCTGGGCCCAATATTCAGCTGAAGTCATGACTGCCACTGAAGTCATTTGGCGGCAAGGTAAATAATGCTTCAGAAGATTGAGCTTGCTACAGCTTCAGATCCCCTTTCTACCAAGCAGAGCAATATCATCCTCCCATTCTCCTTAGCTATTTTATTTTTCCCCTCCATGGCTTTAGAGCATCTGGCTCTAGACAAGCGATAACCCAGTATACTTCCATTGTTGTTTATTCTGTCCCATTTTACTTGATCCTGTCTCAGGTTTATGAAATGTTTGGGAGGAAAAAGAACTATTGGAAAGTAAAGGATCCTGCAACTCTTGGTGGACTGGCTTTTCTTTTTCACACAGAACTGTGCATAATGTATTGCATAACAGAACGGTGCTTAGAGTAACTTAGAGCAGTGATTTCCAAAGTGGGGGCCCCTGACTCCTGGGGGTCTGTCATGGGTTATTCAGGAGTCCATCCCTTGAGCCAGGGCCAAAACATATCTGAAAATAGGGTGACCACATGCCCTTAATTGGGCGGGACAGTCCCAAAATGTAAATTTCAAGTCCCAGTCCCAGGCTGAATGACTCCGGGACAGCATTTGTCCTGTATTCCCTGCAGTGCCTGCCCAAGGCTCAGGGGCAATGCCAGCCTCTTCCCAGTAGAGGGGGGAGGCTGAGGTGGGCCTTAGCCCCCGTTGCCACAAGGCCATGCCTCCTGCTCTGCCTCTTCCCCCGAGGCCCCGCCCCGGCCAGGCTAGAAGCCGGAGCCGGGCAATAGTAAGAGCCGCCCAGGGAGCCCAGGCTGCTGTGGGGAGCCCTGGAGTTCCGGACTCACCTCTCCCCCCACCCTGGGTGGTGTGCCCCCGGGGGGGGAGGGGCAGGGACACGGGTTGGGGGCTGCTCTTGGGCACCCTGACCCACTGCCCAGGGCAGATGGAGGGTCCAAGGATCCCAGGGTGGCTCTTACCTCTGCCTGGCTCTGGTTTCTGACCTGGCCGGGTGGAGGGCTCAGAGAGAAAAGAGGAGCAGGGGGCTGGGCCACAGAGGGGCGGGGTTCTTGCACGTGTCCCATTTGCATTCTGAAAAGGTTGTCACTCTACCTGAACAGTGTTCCAGCACTTTTGCCACAAGCAGGACACCATTCTGTCGCCCCCCAGCATGACCTCTCATGCATCATGCTGGCGGGGGTGTTCCAAACCTGACAAGGGCATTCTGGTAGTACCAAAAATGAAAGGGGTTTGGGACAATTAGTCAGATGCCAATGGGGTCCTTGGCAGAAAAAAGTTTGAGAACCACTGATTTAGAGCAGAAATCTGAGGGAAGGGGTGTAATTAAGTTTTGGTTTAATTAAGTGCAGTATTCATTGCCCTGGGGTCTGAAAATCTTTGTTTAGCTATAGATCTGGGATGAGGGAAAGAGATGAAAGCTCTCCCCACCAACAGGGTCAATTTTGACATTGAGGAACCTCCTCTAAAAATGAAAGAAGGGTTCTCTCCCCAGTGCCCATTCGCTTTTCCTGTCTGCTAAGAGGATCTCAAAAACATACTAGAGAGATGTCCTTTAGGCTCAAGATATTACAGTGATTGGATCTTGGATAGATACTTTAGTATCTTTAAATTTAGTACACAGACTAGGGAGAGAAGACAGATTTTCTGGAGAATGTGACATGAACCATTTGTGGGCTCTTTGCAGAGTGAGACAAAGTCCACATTTTTCCAGTATCCCTACAGTATTTTTGAAGGGGTAACCTTTTCCTCCACTTTCACATCAACAAAGGTGATTAGTTAACTTCTAAGTTATCTCATCATAAAACTAAAGATATAGTAACTCATTGACTAGTTCTTAGGACTATGTCTACACGGCACCTGGTGCAGATGACAGGGGTGTGAACTGCAGAGCCCTCTAAAGTTGCTGTTTAATTGCCCCATGTAGACCCTTCTTAGTCAAACTAAAAGGTATTGACTACACCAGTGTGAACTAGGTACCTGTTAGTTCACACCAGCAGGGTCTACACAGGGCAGATACAGTGCAACGTGTCAGAGTGCTCTGCAATTTACATCGCTGTAGTCTGCATCACAGCACCAAGTAAACCAGCCCTTAGTTATCAGCTGTACGATAGCTTCACAGAGTTGCATTGGTCACCACTTAGAGATGGTCTAAGCCACAAAGTTCAGGATCTGGATCTGAATTTCCCATGTGTCTGGGTATGTTCAGATCTGGGGTTTGGGCTCAGGCCCAACTTTTGCTGGTAATGAACACTGAGCAGATGTGACTGAAATCTATTGCTTGCTGAATAAACGTCAACATTTGGAGTTTTGATCTGGATTTTGCCCTTCTCTGTCTGAAGGAACCAAAATAAACAGTGAAACATTCATGAAAAGAGTCAGGAATCTCGGGCTCCACACATCTGTTTAAATACATAATAAAGGCCCCAGGCAGCAGGATTTTTTCCACATTTTTAATTGAAGTGCTTTAGTATAAAAATGTACACACAAGTTCTCATGTCCTGTTTTCTTTACACTTTCTCTAAGTTGCAACAGAATATTAGCTAGGTAAGTTGTCAACACTGCTAACTAACCACAGTACAAGACACTAATAACAGTACAAGATGCTTGGAATACATTTTTGCAGATGTGTATGACTATCCAAGAAGTCACGTAAAGTCAAGAGGTCCCAAGCACACATCACCCTCTTCGCTCTTCTTTCTCCCACATACAGGATTCTATCCTCAGTTTTCCTAACCAGCAAATCTCACTAAACGTAGTAGGCCAGATCCTCAGATGGTGTAAATTAGAGCATCTCCATTAACTTCAGTGGAGTCATACTGACTTACATCTGTCAAGGATCTAGAACACTGTATCTTCACATATCTGCAAACTGGAGGAAACATAATGTATGTTTCTATGGAGGACAAATTGACGGGTTTTCTGAACCTGTGCTGTCTTGTAGCTTTATCAATCATATTTTTCCAAGGGTTTTGGAAGTGAGTTGGTTCCCTTGGGAGAAATTGGACCAAGACTATCTAGAAATGTAAAGAGATTTGGGACCATCCTGGGTTCAAATACTCATCTACTTAAAGCTGTGCACATTCCCTCAACAACAAAAATCAAGTTTTAAAATGTAAGCTCCCCCTGTCCCCCTCCCCCTCCAAAAAAGGGTCTGACAAGGATATCAAGAACTTTAGAAAACTGGGTGTGAGCAAAGGGCATTCTATAACATACAAGATCAAAACAAATTTATACATACACACAAAGTAACAGTACAGTCACTTCAGAGGGTTTTTTTTTTAAAGGGGTTCACACTTTTCAGAGGAAGGTCAAGAAAATATCATGATGAGCTCTTCTGACAATAATGCACTGGTTCCCAAACCTGTAACTCTAATTTCTCACCACCAATAATAAATGAACTCCAGCACCAGGCAGCACAGTATAAACTCCAATTAGGTGCCACACAGGCCAACAACAGGCAACTTGGAGGTAGTGTGAATGACTGAAAAAAGAAAGACACATAAGGGAACTAACAGAAATACATATTTTTCTCCTATTCTTGGATGTTCAGATTTGAGAAGACACTTGAGACAAAGAGGCAAGAGATCAAGAGTGTAGGGTCCCCAAGCATAGGTGCCAACACCATGGGTGCTCCAGGGCTGGGTGCTCAGCACCCATCGGCAGCCTCACGGATCAGCTCTTCCCCCTCCCCCTGCCAGCACCTCCCATCCACCTGCGGCCCCACCAATCAGCTCCTCCCCCTCTCTCCCAGCACCTCCCGTCCATCATGATCAGCTGTTCAGTGGCGTGCAAGAAGTTCTGGGGGGGGAGGGAGGAGTAAGGGCAGGGCGCGCTCAGGGGAGGGGGAAGAATGGGGGTGGGAAAAGGCAGGGTGGGGGTAGGGACTTGTGAGAAGGGATGGAGTGGGGGCGGGGTCTGGGGCAGAGCGAGGGTCCAGCACCCCCAGAGAAATCCCAAAGTCGGCGCCTCTGTCCCCAAGGCACTATGATGAGGTATCTCTCTCACCCATCCCTATCACTACCCCAAAGGCATATGCAAAGGGGTGGCTCTCTGAAATGGTGACTTAAAATTTTGGCTGTTCTCAGTGCAGGAGGTTTCATAATGCTTTTGCTCAGCCCATCATTCTGAGACACAAACACCCCTCCCTTTGAGTGGCATTCTGCACTCACTTTGTGACTGAGAGGGCAACCAACTTTGTTTGACACTGCAGTGTTTTCCCCCACAAACACTAGTTCAAAACACTTGCACCCTGAAAACCAAGACTCTTAGTTGGGGCTCTTTGTTGCTACCAGCTCAAGACTTCCCAGGATTCTGTTGACTGGGGTTAGATTACTATGGTAAGAAACTATTGGGACTGACCAATACATAACAAAGTTGATTCCTCCAGACATCAACTTCATCTGAATTGACTAAATGTAACCACCAATAGCTCGATTTTGAAGTAGGGATCAAAAGCCAAGTTCTCTTCTCCAGCTCAGATCATTAAAGACTACTTTTGGGACAGAAGGTCTGGCATCCTGTGGAAAACCTAGGGGTCACTAAAAAGTCAAGAGTTAGAAAGCTTCCTCAGCATCCTCACATTTGAAGATACCTTGGGTTTAACAGTATGGATCCATATCCACCTCCAGCCATCCTACCTTGACATCACAGATAATGCATTAAAGTTACTGTGATCCACAGCACATTGAGATATATATACATAGAAGAAGAGGTAAGGGGTTCTCAACCTGAATCTAGGTCTCAAACCACCCTTCTCTTTCCTTAATACTAAATGGGAAGGGGAGCCCAGTTAAACGAGAAGGGGGTCTCTCAGAACCTCCCCAGTATGGAAAAGAGGATTGTGGGTATAGAAATGGACAAGAACCTCACAAGAACACAAGAATAAACAGTGACAGAATACCCCTTAAAAATTTTTTGACTAACTCAATTGACATTAAAACAGCTCAATAGATTAGATCATGCAGAGTGTGCAGAAGAAAGAGAACATTCTGTCTCCTGGATAAGGGATGGATATTGTCGCTCACTATCGCCCAGAAATTACCCAATCAGCCTGCTCTTCCCCAGCCCATTCCTTTTATGACAACAGTTCATCTGCCTTAAAGGATAAGGGTGGTTATAAACAAATTTCTAGGTCAAGGCGTCATGAGATTGGAAATAGATACCCTTCTACTTTTAACAGAAATAATATATCATACATTTATTGCTTATGGAAGTCCTCAATCCACAGAGCAAACAGCCTCACTCCTCATCTTGAGGGACCAACTCTGGAGATTAAAGGATAACTCAATCCCCAAAGCCATTCAATTCTTGGTTTCTCTGTTAAGAGTGCCAACATGGGGGCCAATTCATGCCAGCTGTGTCTCTGATATGGACATTTGTACACTAGGTATTAAATGGAGACCAACAATTCATTCCATATAGCAACCAAACAGCTATCAGTTAACAGATTCCAGTCCTGGTCTACGTTTCTTGGGCTAGATGTGACTTAGAAGCAAAAGACTCTGTATCCCGTGCCCTACAACATTTTAATTGGCTAGAAAGCCTGGTGGAGTCTGCTGACACTAAGTAATTACATAGCTGCCAGGTCAAGAATTTGAGTCAAGATTGGCTCATAATGTCTAATGGGATCAGCATTTTATGCTGTGTTGGATGAATGGAAGGATGAAGCTACAACAGTTGTGTATTACTGGCCTCACATTGAAATTGATATTATATAAGATACAAATTTTGTTGCACATTTCATTACTTTAAACATACTTAAAGTGCAGTTCCAACAAAATGAGTCTGTTAAAATGGCATTATTGGGGACAAAATTGACTGGTGTCTCATTGATTTCTATAGGATATATATTCAGTTTTCAAGTTAACAGATGTTTTCCCCTAACTGCCAACCCTACCAACTTAGCCTGGGCTCTGAGAATCAAGCTGAGTACCTCACAGGGTGTGACATAAGGCTTGATTGATTAATGGCTGAGAGGTACTCAGACACTATGCTACGGACCACAGAATGCTTCCAACTAAAAAAGCCACCATTTTGCCTACCTATGTGACAGCTTGAAAAATGCTGATGGTGGTTGTATGCGTATGTTAGTAGGCAACCTTCCTTGTGGTGGTAGCTCTCTTGCATGTGATCTCAATCAACATGATAACTTCACCAGCTGTGGTGCTTGGGTGACTACTGTAGTGACAGAAACATCAAGGAAAAAGCCCATGCAGTTTCTGTTAAATTGGCTAGTAAAAAGGTTGGTTCCAAATTAGCTGTAACCTCTAAGGAAAAATTCCTGGCGATGACCATGGACAGCTCAATAAAACATCTGCTCATTGGGCAGCCACAGTCCAAAAGCTAACAAAATATCAAGAAGTATAAAAAGTAGGATAGAAATACTACAAAGAATGTTTTAATATCTTTATGTAAACTGATGACATGCCCTGATCTTAAATACTGTTCACTTCTGATCAAGCTATCTCATAAAAGATATAGCAGAAAATGGCTGATTTCGGATATAGATGACAAAAAATGGTTGGGGCAGGGAAAGACTTCCATATGAACAGAGATTGAAAGGACTGGGAAAGATAACTTTAGAGAGGAGATGAATAAGAGAGGACAGTTTAGAAGTGTGCAAAATAATGAATGGTATAGGGAAGGTAGATCACACTCTTCAGTTCACCCTTTCTCCTTCTGCAAAAACAAGGGGACAATCAATTAAAACAACAGGCAATCCATTTAAAACTGATAAGCCAATCCTTAACTGCTTGAGTTTAGGAAGAAAATTGCTCTAATGGCAGGTTATTCCATAATTGTCTATTACTGGGATTATTGCATCTTTCTTTGAAGCATGTGCTACTGGCCATTGTCAGACACTAGACTAGACTGGTTTGATAAGGGATAACAATTCCTATTTTCTCATGTGTGTAAAGTAAGTTTACTTTTTAAGGAAAAATAATGAGAGATAAAGTGTATGGGTTTTGTGCCTAAAACACTTAAATTATTAAACGGGACACAAAATACTCTAATCTGGGCCTGTTTAAAACATTGGGCAAGATTCTCTGTCATCAAAGTAAGTGGCACTATGACAGTTTACTTCAGCAGAGGATCTGGTCCACTGCACAAACTCTCGTAATGTATGTGTCATATACCTTGTCCTGCATCCGTAATAGCTCCCCACCTCCCCCATCCTTATAAACACATTCTGAAACAATGATCCAAATAGTAGAGTAGCACTATTATAAGATGTAACATTTTGTACTGTGACCCTAGAATGAGGTAGCACATTTAATAAAAGGGAATCAAGGCTCTCCCCACTCCTCTTCCTCATTCATTGCAAGTAACATTGACACACCACCGAGTCTATCCCTTATTTTAATAAATGATTACAGAATTGTACAGTAATAGTCCTAAGCGCTGCAGTATCAGTAGGCTGAAATATTTTATATCATTTCGGTAGTATTTAAAAAAAAAAGATTACATCAAAACTGTTTCCAAGGCAATGTGCTATGATGTCACAGAGGATTTATCCTGCTTCCCTTTCCAATTATGATTAAAGAAGAAAGTTTAGTTTATCACCATGTTAAGGGCCAATAACAAAGAGCCAGAGTCACACTCTCCCAAAGTTTGATGGTATTTGTCTGGAGTCTTTGTTTGCACCCATCTCTAGTTAAAAGGGAGGAAAACTGATCTAGCCCATACAAGCCCAGAGCAATGCTCAGTCTGAAATAGCGGGGGTGGGGAAAATGTAGAAAGATAATTATAAAAAAATCCCAACTTTGGGCTCGTTGGAGCACTGACCGCCTGTCATATGTAATGATTTGCTAGAAACTTGGCAATAACATTCTCCCTTGCGCACCAGCACAGATGATGGCAACACAGCTCTGAGGATAGCATTTGTTAAGTGACTGTTATTGCAGAGCCAGTAAGGGGAGCACATTTGCATGAAAGATTTGTTAAAGTGCTCACAAAATACATAGGCTGTTGTGTGTGTATTTACAGTTTCTTAGTTTGGAGTAATGACAATAAGGAAAGGTCAGATTCTGGCTGGCAGTGCACATAAATGCCCATCAATAAATCCATGAGCACAGCATTTAGATGGTAATGACATGTAGCTGCTAATGACCCAGGCTGGCTTTGAATTGGTGAGATGGTGATGGAAGTGTTCATTATCAATCCCCTGAGACACCATGCCCCAAGAACTATGACTGTCACGTCAGACATAATGACAGCGTCCCAGGAGAGCCCAAACAGGCACTTTACGTGTTGACATGACTGCAAATGGCCCAAAGCTTCCAGCGCCATCTTAGTTTTCAATGGTTGCTTAAATCTCACAGGACAAAATCTGTCTGTCTTACAGATAAATAGAAAGGGGGGAGGAAAACATTTTTCTTAGAGGGCACTTGCCTACCTAATGAGGTCCAAAATATGACCTACTTTAGAACTGATCATATCTTGTAAAGAATGTCCTCAGAATCCTAAATAAATATTTTTTAAAGAAGAAAACCTCCTACTGTCCTCCGATAAAAAAATCACAAGAATGAGCCTGCATTTTGATGCAACAAACTAAGCAATGTTGAGGCTCATGTTGACTTCCGCTGCAGTAGAAAGACAATAAAATGCAATGCCTGCTGGAGGACAAGGTTGAGATGGAATGGAACATTTTCCCCCTATGTTTTTAAACAGCATTTTACATATAGCTCAGAGAGCAGATAAATCATTATGAGGCTATTAATTCTGACTTGGAATGAGTTCAATATTTGAGTTTCAGCAACCTCAAAATTCCAGGCTCTCCAGATCTCTAGGTTTGGTTCCACCCTTTATGGAAGATGGGGCCATTGTGAAGGTTAGCTATTAAACACCATTAATTTTGGAGGTGCTAAGATTTAGATTGGGGCCTATTTTGACTACAGAGGTGAACATGCCCCTTTAAACTAGTTTGTGGAATACAGTTTTTAAAAAATACAGTAAGGTTTTATTTTAAGGAAAGAAAAAGAGATGAGACGAGACAGACTATGGAAAGATGCTTCTCAAAAAAGCTTTAATGAAACTGGCGTCTGGAAATTCTTCACTCACTGTTGCCTTTCCATAAGAATGTAGGAGCAAGGACTCCTTCTGCTATATTCCCTGGGGAGCTGTGAGAGGGAGGGTATTTTATGTGTAACATTTTATCCGTTCCCCTGTTTTGAATAGATTCTCTTTTCATCTAGCTGCAGTGGCAAAGGCTGCATCAGCAGTGGGCAAAGGGCATCAAAATCCAGTCTTGAACTTACAATCCCTGCAACTGTCTGGTGTGTCAACAAATGAATGTGTTCAAGCACAGTTCACAGGCTGAGGAAAGCGTGTCTTCTGCCTAGGTGACACTCATCCACTCTGTATCTTAGACAATTTAAAGGCAACTCCAATTTTAATTTTCATGACCACAGACCACACAGCAATTCCCTCAACGACTGCTAACTAGCAGCTTAGAGATATTAAATGGCAGAGGCATAACTTGGATCCTTTCCCAATGGACAAAACTCCCCAGTGTGTCACTCCTCAGGATTGCACAGGTAAAATGAGGCTAACTAACACTAAGTCTTAGTGCCAGACCAAGAAAGACTCTCTTGGACAGTCTGCTCACTCACTCAGGACATGTGCACCGTGATCAGTGGAACTGGAGTCAGAGGGCCCATGTACCTTGGAGGGACAATCATTGGGGGTCACCAGAAAAACAGGGAATGTGAGGGGGTTGGGCTGGAGCAACATAGCCACATAAAGAGAACAGTGCACAGGGTTTAATAAAGATCCACTTGCTCAACTTAACTTGCATTCAGCTTCACTCTTTGCTATTGAAACAACATGGAAAGGAGAAGAACCTGAAGTGGATTTTGTCAGTCTTCTCATTCATTAGGAATGTGAAGAAAAAGCTGAACTAAACCCCTATCCTCACCCTCTGAAAGAGATGGAGTACAGCTCCTGGGTCATTGGTGAAGTGGCCTGTGTTGGGTTTCAATGCGGGGACTGGACTGAATGAAGTCTGAAAGGATGTCAATAGCTGAGAAAGCTGCAATCAGCAGAGTATGAAATATGGTTTATATTTGAGTTTATAAGCCCTGGGTGAGGAAAATTCAGCTGAAACAATGGCTTTCCTGTTCCAAAATAACAACAATGGTGGATATTTCAAATGCATAAGCGAGTAATATAACAATACTTTGCACCTCCACCCAAGGGTCTGAAAGCATATTACATACGTTAATGAGTTATTGGCCTGATTTTCAAAGGTGCTAAATACTTCCAGCTCCCATCAACTACTGTAAAATCCAGGCATAAACCCTATTAGGCCCCTCCTGCCATGGTGATAAAGTTAATTGTTATCCCCATTTTACAGACAGACAAACTGAGGCATGACAAAATTACATGACTTGCCAAAGATCAGACAGCAATTCAGCAGCAGAGTCAGGAACAGAACTCAGCTCCGCGGCCACCAAACCCTGTACTTTAACCACCAGTCCATGCAGATTATGCTCTCATAGATTGCCAGCTCTACTTATTTAAGTGCGCACACATTCCTCCATGGTCTTAGGGCACCAGCTGGCAGCTTCCAATCATTCTTCTTTTAGTTTATCCCTTGATTAACACTATGGGTGAGATTCTGCCACTCTTGCTTATGCTAAGTAGTGTCTTACTACATAATGTACTTCTTGATGTCAGTCGTGCTACTTGTGTGTGTAACAGGTCATCAGTGAGAGTAAAGGTTTCACATTCTGGCTCTAATTGAAGGTACCAGTGCTAATAATGATGCTGCTGACTGAGAGTGCGTTGTTATGGTAATCATGACAGTGAGGTATTTGGGGGCTGATGTTGCTGCTGGGAGAGTTCCCTTGGGACCAGAAAGACCTCCTGCTCTGAAGGACATTAGCTCCCTTCCCCTCCAACAAAATTGAGTTTATATCATATAAACCAGACTGGGGTTGGTGCCTGCCCTGAAAAGCCACTTAACTAGCTGCCTGGGCTGGAGGTCATTATTAGTAATTATATCTCCACTGAAGACGGATTTGGCTGCCTGCCAGTCCCAGCTCCTGCCCTTCTCTGACCAGAATGAGGAAACACAGCCAATCAGCAAGAGCTTTCCATTTCCTTTGCAGGGCCTTGACTGTTCAGCATGAGACCTCTGAAATGTCACCTGAATCTCATCTGTGTGTGCAGTATCACTGACCTGAGGCTGCCAGGGTTTTCATGGGGTAGGAGGGAACAGTGTAGTGGATAACTAGAAGAGAATTCTTCTCCATCTTCAGCTGTGACCTGGTTTCACAATAGTAAATAATAGTACTTAGTACTTATCCAGTGATTTTCATCCACAGATCTCAAAGCTCTGTACAAAGATGGGTTAGAATTACTATCCCCACTTTATATATGGGGAAACTGAGACAGAGAGATTGGGAACTGGGAATAGCAATGAGATTTCCTGATTCCAATGGACCACAACAAAAATTGTATCCCTTCTGGCTATGAAGAAAACCTCCCAAGTAACTTAAAGCAGAGTTTACTTCCTAAGCCTGCACACAGGCAGACAGAAACAATAGTTCTGAGAGGCAGAACTTACCCCATTTAGTTCTATTGCTTGTTAATGCTGAAGTCCAAAGATGACAATTAAAATTTACATATTGTTAATTATTTCACTGCTGGTCATTTTAGTAGAGACACTGTGGTTTTGAACTGCGGGCAGAGCTTGTATAGAGTACATTACATTTCCTGCAATTATTGTGGACCCTGGCAGTAGCAGGGGAGTTAAGAACCATCTCTAGCATAGGTTGCTGGCGCATAGGGTTCATATCAGGAAAACACAAAGGACATGGTGGGCATGAGGAGGTGCAAGTGTGTGAGAGAGAGAATGCCACAGATTCAGTCCTGGGATTGGGTGAAATAAAATAAGCCCAAACTCAGCTTTCCCTGTCCTAAAACATTAAGACATTAAACTATGAACTGGTCTGATGTTAGCAATGACATCTTTGGAGAGGTTTATCATGAACTAGGTTAGTGCTGCCCCTTCTCCATTGCTTCAGCTCTTCCCCTCCATTCAGATCCCAAATTTGGCTCCTGCCAGATTAGAGGTTTTGTGCAACAGTCTCAACAACAGTTTGAACAGAGTCTCATGGAATTGGAGATGGGAAAGACACGTTATTTATTTGTAATGCGGTAGCAACTTAGAGGCCCTGACTCACTGTGCTAAGCATTGTACAAATTTATAACAAAAGGAGGTCCCTGCACCGCAGGGCTTACATTCCGAGTCTACAATGAGAGACAACAGGTGCACACAACAGACGGACAGGGGGATCACAAGCTAACAGTGCAAGCCTCTCCAATCTGGCTTCCACTTTCTACACTCCACTGAAACTGCTTTCAGCAGAGTCTCTGACAACCTCTTCCTTGCTAAATTTCAGGGTGAATATTTCATCCTCCTCAGCCTATTGGCTGCCTTAGATATAATTGTCCATCCTCTGCATCTTGAAATCTTGTCCTCCTTTGGCTTTACACAGTCTATTCCCAGGGCCTGCTGCAGATTTGTTCCAGATTGTGTTATTCTCCATTGCTTTATCCAGACTAGTTTTTAATATCTGAACTGAAGCAATGCTGCTTCTTTCACTTTTCCCTTGGAGGACTATTTCTTAGATTAACAAATGTCAGTGTTTAGTCATAGATATATTGGATAGATAGATCTTGTTGAAGGAGATGTTTCTGTTAATCTAAATTTTCCCTTTCTTTTTGTCTTCCTGTTACTACTAGTTCTACCCTCATGTACCACTTTAAATGATTCCTATTGTTCCATGGGGTTTGGAATACTTTCCTACAATCCCTTGTTTTAGTTGTGTCTATGGCCATGTCTACACTATAGCAGCATAGCTACAATGCTGCAGCTATGCTGGCATAACCCCTGTAGTGTAGACATAGCCTACGCTGATGGAAGAGGTTTTTCCATCGCTGTAGGAACTCCACCTCCCCAAGTGATGGTAGCTAGGTTGATGAAAGCATTCTTAGCTGTGCCTACACTGGGGGTTAGGTCGGCATAGCTTCAGCACTCAGAGGTGTGGATTTTACATACCCCTGAGAGCCGTTGCTATGTTGATCTAAATTTTAAGTGTAGACCAAGCCTAAGAAAACCACTTTGATGCAAGAGCTTTGAATTAAACAGCTGCACTGAAGAAAATAATCCCCTGGGATATCATTGTGCACAAGGTACACTAGCCTTGCAGCAGTGACAGCCTTAATTAATATTTCTTTCCACACTCATCCTTTTTTCTCCTCCTGTATGACCCCTTTCAAAAAAACAGACAGCAGATAAGGAGAAAACACAACAGCCCCACACCTAATATGCTGCGTAGGAAATTCTCTTTTTGAGTCAGAGTGTAATAAACCCCTTTCCGAGTGCAGAAGAGAAGTTTGGGAATAGCAATTTAAAAGCCACAGGGAGTAATGTTTGCTTCATATTAATGCAGTTTAACAGTGGCTTTCCAGTCTCAAGACCTGAGCTAAACCATTATTTTCTAACACAGTCATAGGACAGTGCTGCCCCAACCACACTAGCAATAAAACACATGCTAGAAAATGGACACCCTCCACCCCTGATTAATGCCGATAGCTGTGTTAGCATATGGTTATATTCAACTGGAGTTGTGCTCAACAGTGCACAATCTCAGGTTGGGGAACCTAAAAATTGAGATACTTAAAATTAGCAGGTGCTTTTGAAAAAGCCCTTTGGGTGGCATGAGGTAAAATTTACTGTTTGTAAAGCTCTTTGAGTGCCTCAGATGCAAGGTGCTATGAAAGTACAAAATTCTGTTAACTCTGAGGTGAGCAAAATGGTAGGTATAATAAAGAGTAACTCACCTTTAGTAGCACAATACAATCACTTTAGGCTGTTGGTCAAGAATGCAAATATTCCTTTCTTTGTGAGAGGGAAGGGGAAAAATGCAGCACCTCATTTTCTTTTTTAGAAACTGTTAATTATTTTCAGGCCCTGCACTAAAGGGGAAGAACTAAAGGTTAAATGCGCCATGATCACAAAAAAACAAAACAAAAACAAAACCCCAACCCAAACCAACCACCAAACTACACAATATTAAGGCTCTCATGGAGCAGTCACTGTGAAATCCAAACTAATACTACGTGATTCTTTGACACCTCTTTCCAGCTCAGGATAGTAATAGAAACTTTCCCCCAAGCAGAGTGAAGTGTGTTTCTAGTCAGACACAGGACTATGTAATCGGAGAATCCCATATTTAGTTTTCTCTCTTTGCTTCTGCATCAAATGTGATTCATTTAAAAGCCAAGTCGTGGTTTTACTATCAGTGCTGCAAACTCAATCTTGGATCTCAAAATCAAGCTACTGACAATTTTATTGATGCTCCCTGAGGGAGAATAGGATCTAATTTATGTTTCCAAAGCTGTATTAGCTCTGAAGGGCTAAAGGGGAGTGTTTGCTTGTGATAGTAAAATAAGCACATCTGACTCAGACATACATAGGGAAGAGATCTGTTGCATGGGTTGGTACCGCTTAGATACAGTCACCTTTTCTGACTATGCGCCTGATTCACTTAATTAGTGGTTTCCAGGAGCGGTGCTGCAAACTGGCAGCAACACTGTTTGCTCCCATCCATTCCAGTGTGGGACCAGGATCCAGTCAGTACAGCCAAGAAAATGGAAGGGCCGGACCAAGCTGGCTGGGGGATTCAACCCATCTCCTGGGCAGCCTCACCCAATGTAGCTGAGTTGATAGTTGCTCCTCTCTGGAAGAATCCCTGGGGTAGGACAGCTGAAGTGCTAGGCTGCCTCTTTCAATGCAATTGCTCCCATGGGCACACAGGAAGCAGTTTGCAACTCACTGTCCCAACACAGGTGAATCATTTCCCATAACTGCACTTTAAGGGCTCGTCTAAAATAGGATAAAAGAGGGGGAGGGTGGGTTTAAATGTGTGACCAAATATGTTTTAATGAAACACATTTCAGGGCCCTGGTACAGAGAGGAGCTGTATTTTCACGTCACCTCAATCAGCTAATGTGTGTTTCTATAGCTCCTTAGAGTTTAAGCCAGAAGGGACCATTAGATGATTTAATACAGGGGTTCTCAATCTTTTTCTTTCTAAGGACCCCACCGCATGCTATAAAAACTGCAATTCCCCCCCCCCCAACCCCCCGTGCCACAACAACTGTTTTTCTGCATATAAAAGCAAGGGCTGAGGTTAGGGGGTAGCAAGCAGGGCAATTGTCCGGGGCCCCACAACATAGGGGGCCCCGCAAAGCTAAGCTGCTCAGGCTTCGGTTTCAACTCTGGGTGGCAAGGCTCAGGGTCCCATGCTACAGCCCTATGCAGCAGGGCTTCAGCATTCTGCCCTGGGCTTCAGTGAGTCTAATGCTGGCCCTGCTCAGCAGACCCACTGAAACCTGCTTGCGACCCCCCACGGGGCCCCGGACCCCAGTTGAGAATTGCTGATCTAATCTGACCTCCAGTAGGTCAGAATTTCACCCAGTTACTCCTGTGTTTGACTAACTGTTTGACTATAATTGTGTTTGACTAAAGCACATCACCTAACAAGGCATCCAGTCTTGATTTGAGAACTTCAAGAGATGGACAATCCACCATTTCCCTTGGTAGTTTGCTCCAATCTGCATTAAAATACTGTATACTGGAGTTTTTAAAAGTGTCAGTTCACATGTATTCACTAGCAGTTTTAAAACACCTTTTTAGCTTAGTCTATTTGGTTCACATCAAGTGCCGCTAACAACTCACACAGCTGTGCCAGAGCCAATGAAAATACCCATTTACTGTAATCACAACCATTTAGTTGTTAATGTATCGATTTAGTTTTTTAAAAGCCTCTAAGAACAACATTCCCAAGAAACAAATAAAAATGGTGAAAATTGTTCAACTTTGAATGGATATTTATTTAATTTGCAAAATGTTACTTCCTGCCATGAAAAAAGAGAGGGACGCATGACGACAGAGTCCCCAAAAGGTTTTTCCCTTACACTAGAGCTTAGAATCATCAAATCACAGAAATGTAAAGCTGGAAGCGACCTCAACAGGTCATCAAGTCCATCCCCCTGCGCTGAGGCAGGACCAAGTAAAACCAGACCATCCTTGACAGGTATTTGTCTAACTTGTTCTTAGAAACTTCTAGTGTTGAGGATTCCACACCACTCCCTTGGAACTTGTTCCACAACTTAAATACTCGTATAATCAGAAAGGTTTTCCTAATATCTAACCTAAATCTGCCTTGCAACAGATCTAGCCCATTACTTCTTTTCCTATATTCAGTGGACAAGAGAACAGTTGATCACAGTCCTCTTTATAACAGCCCTTAACATATTTGAAGACTGTTATTCTTTTTTGAAGTCTAAACATGCCCAGTTTTTTTTTAACCTTTCCTCACAGGTTTTCTAACCCTTTTATCATTTTTGTTGCTCTACTCTTAACTCTCTCCAATTTTTCAACATCATTCCTAAACTGTAGCACCCAGCACTGGACACAATACTCCAGCTGAAGTCTCACCATTGCTTAGTAGAGTGGGACAATTACCTCCTGTGTCTTACATACAAGGCACCTGTTAATACATCCCAGAATATTAGCCTTTTTAGCAACTACATCACATTGACTCATATTTCATTTGTTATCCACTATAACCCCCAGATCCTTTTCAGCAGTACTTCCACCTAGCCAGTTATTCCCCATTTTGTAGTTGCACATTTGATTTTTCCTGCGTAAGTGAAGTACTTTGCACTTGTCTTAACTGAATTTTCTCTTATTGATTTCAGACCAATTCTTTAATTTGTCAAGGTCATTTTAAATTTTAATCCTGTCCTCCAAAGTGCTTGCAACCCCTCCCAGCTTGGTGTCATCCATAGACTTTACAAGATTTTCTCCAATACATTATCTCAGACATTAATGAAAATATTGAGTAGTACCGGACTCAGGACAGAACACCACTAGATATGCCCCTCCCCCAGTTTGACAGCAAACATTGATAACTACTCTTTGATTACTGTCTTTCAGACAGTTGTGCACCCACTTTATAGTTATTTACTCTAGACCACATTTCCCTAGTTCGCCTATGAGAATGTCATGATTATGCTGGGTTTCAAAAATTGCCTTATTGTGGATTGTTCCTTTAAATAAGTGTACAGCAAACAAGTAGCATAAGGAAATGTGTCCAATGGTTAAAAAAGCTGACTGGGAATCAGAGTTCAGGAGTTCTATTCCCCACTTTTTCATTGTATGACTATGGGCAAGACATGGTATAATTTTTCTGTGCCTCTGTAAAATGGGAACAGTACTATTTACATAATGGGTATTGTGTATCCCATCCCATCTCCTAGAACTGGAAGGGACCTTGAAAGGTCATCAAGTCCAGCCCCCTGCCTTCACTAGCAGGACCAAGTACTGATTTTGTCCCAGATCCCTAAGTGGCCCCCTCAAGGATTGAACTCACAACCCTGGGTTTAGCAAACCAATGCTCAAACCACTGAGCGATCCCTCTAGATTCAATAATTAATGTTTTAAAGCCCTTTGAAGTTGTCCAGCTCTATGTACATGCTAAGAATTATTACTGAGTGGAATGTACCTGCCTATTGCCTAAGAATAAGGCTGTGAATCAGGGAGATATAAGTTGCAGGAACATCTTAATGTCAGAGAGGTGAAAGCTTTGGATCTATCAGGCTGCTAGAAGTTAACTGGAACTGTCTGTGCACATAGATATGTGAGAGTAAAGCCTGAATGAATGATATGTAACTGGACCATGACAAGAAAGTTACTATTAATTTGAACTCATACATTTGGATTCTGGACTGTAGCTAACTAACTCTGCCTTGGTAGATTGGATATGGGATACAGAGGCTGTAAACAATCAATTCTTCTTAATGCTTTGAGTAGAGGGACACAGGTACAGCTGATAGACCAACTGAGGCTCCTGGAGTCCTAGGATATGGGCCGCTGCTGCAGTCTCCTGAAAGTGCAGGGTGGAAATGACACAGCTAAACCCTTGTAAGTTTTCATAAGGGTTTAACTGAAACAACAGGCAAATATGAAAGTCATGGCAATTTATTTTGATTAACAAATGTATGCAAATGTGTGTGCAAATAAGCTGTGGCCATCCAGCTCCTCGCAAGCTGCCAGTGCAGCTTTCTGCACCAAAAGGTTTGGGCATCTCTAGCGTCTTGTATCCTACTCAGTCTCTAGTTTTGGATCCAGAATATCTGCCAGGGGAAGCTAAGAAGGCAATGTGCATGGGAGCGTTGAGGAAATGTGACAGACTCCCTTAGTTCTTCTAAGGGGATTCTAACAGATGGGAGGGAGCTGAAAAGAAAGGCGATGGCCGCTCAGAGATTTGGATGAGACAATGGGGATGAATAATTTGAAGTGCTTCAGCATGTTGCCCGATGAGGTTGAAAGAAAGTTGGTCATTTAAAGTTTTAAAATAGTTTTGTTTAAACAGTATGTAAATCATCTTATTGTAGCTGTGTGGACACAAATCCTATTTGATGGTCTAGGATTGTATAATGTAGGCCTGTAGTAGAAATTTAAGCTCCTATCTTCCCCTCCCAATGCGTGACACAGAGAGACGATTTTTGCACACCTTTCAACTGACACTATGTAGTAGTTTGGGGATGCTAAATTTGGACATTGTCCCCTACTAATGGATGAAATTAATCCCAGGGGAAGAAAATAGAGCTGCACGAGGGGTAGATTTGGTGCAATAGGGCTAGAAATAAAGTGCTCAGGAACCACCTTGGAATTTAAAGAAAACAGTTTTTGTGGGATTGAAACAATTCTAGAGCAGTTTTGTGAACTCACACACAACTGCACTGTGTGTGAGTTCACGAGAACAAGACTGAGAAACTGACCAGACTGGTTTCTGTGTTCAAGCTGAAAGAAGAGAAAAAGCTAAACAAACCACATAAAAAATTAAAAGTAAATTAAATTTATACAGTTCATTTAAATTTAATAGTCTGAGGTGTTATTAGTAACTCAGGGAAGGACCTTTTTTAAACTAAATTACATTTATTTTGACAATGTCAATTTAAATCCTCAGGGTGAATAATTTTGCAGAGAGGCTTTAATTAATATGTATATCCCAAATGCAATCTTAGTGTCCTTACCACCTTGCATAGGCATCCTGAGTCACTCATGCTGATTGGGATTCATCAACCTATATTACATTCCTCCTCTCATGCAAGCTTTTAAATATGTTTATAAACATATTTTATATCACACCCAAGATAGGACAATTCTTGTATACTTGGTAGAATCAGGAGTAGCATATTTGCAACCTTAAAAATCATATTTTTTAAAAATAGTCCTTATGGGTTTGACCCCTTAGATTACTGAAATGAAGAAGATTGTTTAAAAAAAAAACCACTTATTCTCCATTGATGCTTTTGTTTTCTTGTTGTTCACTTTTCTCCATTTCACTTAGTTTGGACAGTGAATTACAGTGACGCTTCCTGGTTCTGATACATGAGCTCAATGCTGTTTTGTTTGGGTGTGCTACACAGCAGGGGACTGTTTAAATAAAGGAAAGCTATTTTTATTTAAATTTTAAAACCACCATGACAATCTTTCTTTTCAGGTCCTGTAAACCATTACTCCTCACCTCTTTTTAAATAAAAAACAGGCTTTTGGATCTGAACTATATAACAGCGCCACTTTAAGATGGTCTCCCTGAACATTAAAAAAAGCTGTAAGAGATGGAGTAGGTGTCTCTGAGTCTATATATATATTCCATTCTTCTTTCATTTACAGTAAAATCAAATATCTAATATCAGTAAAATCAAAGGGTTTGATGATTCAGCAAAGAAACAGTCACCCAAGGAATTTTAGATTAGTTCCTGTTTCAGTGGCAATATGCTCGTGTTATTCACGACTCAGGAAGAACGGAGCTACCACAACCTTCAAAGCCTCTCTAGATCTACACAGTGTTGCAGTAAAGTGGTTTTCAGTCAAGCCTGTGAGGGGTAACAATTCCCAACATCCCAACCAAAGCATATCATCAGTAGTGCTTTGGGAACTATGTTGCTATTTCTTTCTTTACAAAGAAGATCAAACAAAAAAGCACAAGGCCACACAAAATTGACTCCTTGGTATCAGTATAACAATTTCCCCCTTAACATAGTGCATGTGAGCCTATTACAATACAGCATCAACCATGCACAGCAGTGAAGAGATTCCATCTGGAGAATTAAAAGGAGAACATGTTTCTTCTAGTAGAACCCAGGAGTTACTATATTAGTGAAATCTTACTCTTTGACAATAAATACCATTGTTATCTCTTCTTATACTTGAGTGTCCATTCTCTTCGATGTGTTTGTGTGTGTGTGTGTGTGTGCGCATGTGTGTGTCTGTGTTCTGGATGGGAACTGTGCGCTGGTACCACAACTCCAGAAGCAAATTGCATCTTGATCCCTGGAGCTCCTTAGGCTTGAAAGCCAAAAGCTGATGCTCTCTCTCTGAGTAGTTCCCGGCACAAATGACAACTCCAGCTCCCTGTAAATCAATGAAAAATCAATCAATCTCACATGCACATTATTAACTCTGAATACTGAGACTGTATGCTAGGGATGGTTTCAATGGGACTGAAGGTATCTGCCCCAACTGGAATTTCCAATGTATTTCTGAAGCAAGTACAGCATTGCTCCTTTCCCGCTGGTGTTGTTCACTTAGAGTCAGACTAACCCCAGAAGTTACTGGTCAATTGTGATGTGCAGCCTCACAATACTTTTTGCCATTTGATAACTTAATCCCGGCACTTCCCAATTAAACAGAAATCTTGGCTATTCAATTTCCAAAAAGTTTCTCCCTGTCAGTTTGGTTTCCTCTTTAGCAAAATTTAAAAAAACATAAAACTCCTGTGGTCTTACACATCATGGCTACATAGTTGATTCACAATTATTCTTGTCTCAGCCCTGTTAGACATTCCAGTACACTCCATTAGAATCATTCTGTAGGCCTCTGTCAGTTTCTATTGGGCTCTATTGATTTTAATTGGAGGCCCACCAACTTCAAGAACTAGTAGATCAATGGGCCAGTTCTTATGTTCCAAAATCAACTAACAAATCAGAACCAGCAGAAACACTTTCAAGTGCAATTTCTTCCAAGGACATAACTATGTACTGAATATAATACAGATCTGAAAATGTCTCCCTTTCCAAGGTACAGATGGTCTGAACAGCACTGAAAACTACCCTAAATAGTTTTTGGCTAGTCTAAATATGTCAAGGAGGCACTGCACATGCTGCCTGAACACAACAAGAAGATGGAGTCTCACTGGCCATTATAACTCCATGTTCAATGACATTGTATGTGGATTAACAAAAACAAAACCATTCCCATAAAACATTAGAGACAGGCCTAAACCATAAGACCATCTCTAATTAGGGCATTTATAAACTCTACTGGGGAAGAAAAGGAGAGATTCCTTAACTCTACAGTAACTGGAGTTCTTCAAGATGTTTTGACCCTATGGGTGCACCATGTGTGTGCATGCGCACCCATGCGCCTTTCATCAGAGATTTTTCAGCAACAGCATCCATGGGTCTGTGCCTGCACCCACACATCTTCATGCTCCAGATGGAGAATATATAGGGAGGGGCAGACCTGCCATTGCTCCAGTTTCTTCTCAACCCCAAAGTTCAAAGGCAAGGACTCTGAAGCAGAGAGGAAAGGGAGGGCAGAGTGGAGTACCCCTAGGGACATAATATTTCAAAGAACTCCAGTTACTGTACAGGTAAGAAACCTCTCCTTCTTCAAGTTATTGTTCCTATGGGGGCTCCATGTTAGGTGACTCCCAAACAGTACCTCAGGTACGGAGAAGGGTACTGAGCAGACAAGTTCAGAACAGTTTGGCGCACAGCCTCACCAAAGGCTGCAGCTGATCTAGAGGTGTGAACGACAACATAATGCTGGGAAAAGGTGTGCACCAATGAGCAGATGGCAGCTTTGCAAATGTCTGGAATGATATGTTCTTAAGCGGGGTTACAGAGGTGGATTTCACCCTAGTGGAATGAGCAGTTCCCAACATAGATGGTGTACCCCAAAAGCTTCGTCACATGCTAAGATACATCCTAAGACTCATTTAGATAGTCTTTGGGTGAAAAGAGGAGCTCCTTTCATTCTCTCTGAAATGGAGACAAGTCTAGGAGAGGATTTGAAGGGTTTAGTCTTGTTGAGATAGAAAGCAAGGACTCTTTTCACATCTAAAGTTTTGAGACTGGACTCTTCCCTTGAAGCATGAGGTTTGGGGTAAAAAAGAGCAGTAGCTGAATGTCCTGGTTGATGTGAAAGTCTGATGAGACTTCAGATAAGAAGCAAGCATGAGGACAAAGTCACCTTGCCTTGGTAGAACACAGTACATGGTGGATCAGTCATAAGAGCTCCCAATTCACTTATTCTTCTGGCTGAAGCAATGGCTATGAGGAATGCAGGTTTTTGCAGCAGGGAATAACTCCCCATACGTTCAAAGGGGGTTTCTCAAGGCATTGAGAACTAAATTAAGGTTCCAAAGTGGAGTAGACTGTCCTATGTGAGGAAAGAGGTTGGCCAATCCCTTCAGGAATCTTGTAGTGGCAGGTTGCACAAAAAGTGACACCCCTTCAACTGGCTGGTGAAAGGCTGTAATGGCAGCCAGGTGAACTTTAATAAAGCTGAATGATAAGCCTACATTTTTTTTTCAATTTAATAGGTAGTCATGTATGATAGAGAGGTAAGACTCAGAGATGGAGAATGACAGCTGTTCACCAAAGTCAGAAATGACAGTTCAGCCTACTGTTTAACCCTGGGTCCAGGGTGGGCAGAGACCAGAAACGAACCAAGGTCAGTACCAGGACAGAAGTTGAATGCCAGAGCTAGAGGGTAAACTAGAGTTATAGGCCAGGGACAGAGCCGGGGATCAAAGCCAAAGCTAATTGAGAATGGGCTGGAGCAAAAGCAGGAGCAGGGACTGGAACAAGGCAAGCACAGTTGCAGATATGATATGCATTTAGCAGCTGCTGATCTGCTGGGAGGCCAGTTTTATAAGCAGAGCTGCTAAACCAGCTGCCAATGAGGAGCTGTGGCTACTGTGTCAGTTCCAAGGCAGTGAAGCTGGGCTCATTGGTTGCAGTGAAGTTAGTCAGGGTGCAGGTCAGCAGCTGGTCCGAAATGGTCTGGCCCCTCACAGTAGGTTTTCCTCAGGACAGGCCTCCTACTATTCAGCAGCACAGACTGCAGCTCAAGAGAACAATCCTGTTCTAGGCCCAAGAGCCATCAAGGAGCAAAGCCCAGAGATGTAATAAGGTGAGATTGGGGTGGGAACTATATTTGTCTAAACCATTTTGGAGCTAAGAGGATAACCACTGCTTTCTGCTGTTTCAGCCTATTCAGGACTCTGAGGAGCAATGGTGTTGATAAGTGTATAGCAGAACCTGAGACTAAGGGCTGAAGAAGGAATCTTCCAGGGAGTTGTGACCAAATCCTCCCCTAAGGCAGAGGTGATGGCATTTTGTATTGGAGTCACGAAGAGGTCTATCGCTGAAGAACCCCAGGTGAGAAAGATCTTCCGAAAGACAGTATTGCTCAGTTCTTATTTGTGATCCTGGCACAAATGTCTGCTCAGAGTGTCTGCAAAGGTGTTCTGCAGACCCGGTAGATGGGCTGAGATGTCAATTTGGTGGGTGAGACACCAGTTCCAGAGCTTTATTTCCTCTGCACATAAAGATTGGGATGTTGCGCCTCCTTGGTGGTTGACGTAGTATATCATCGCTTGGTTGTCTGTCATGCCTCTTACGGAGTGACCCTTGATCCTGAGTAGGAAGTGAAGGGATACATATTGGACTGCCCTGAGCTCAATAACATTGATGTAGAGCAACAATTCCTGTGGGCCCATTTGCCCTGTGCTGTGGAGTCCTGAAAGTGAGCTCCCCAACCTCGCATGGATGGATCTATGAGGATGATCCTTGTGGTAGATAAATCCTTGTGGAAGATGAATGCAAAAATGTAAAACCTTCTTCTGTTGAATTTGGGAGGAACCAATTCAATTCCCCCAGTAACAGGAGGGATTGAGCTTCCTGCTTCAAGAGACCCTGATGAGAAGGGTTTTTGAAAAGGGACAGGGAGAAGGGGGAAGGAGTTGAATGGGATGGTGTATCCTAATGAAATTATTTCCAGTATCCATCTGTTTGATGAGCTCCCAGGAAGGTGTGAAATGGGAGAGAGAATCCCCATAAGTGGATGGAGGACAGAATGTTACAGCGTAGGATTCATACAGCGTGGTGATTCATGACTGTCAACCAATAGGCCAAAATGGCCACTTGGATGAAGTTGGTGACTAGGAGGCAGCAATAGAATACTGCTTGGGGAAGGTGAAATAATGAACTGGGCGAGACTGTTGGACTGTCTGTGACTTGTTATATTTTTGTTGTTGCTGCTGCAGGGATGTAAATACCCAAGGATTGCAGGGTCTTTGTGAGAGTTCAGGGACTCATCTGTCTGATTGCTGAAGGGCTTGGGCCCTTCCAAGGGAAGATCTTCTAATGTATTTTACACTTCTCTAGGAAGACCAGAGGATTGCAGCCATGAACCTTGACACGTAAATATAACTGAAGACATAAAGTGAAAGGCTGTGCCAGCCACACTGAGTAAGGCTTGCAATTGTCTCTTCTTCTGAAATAAAGGCTTGAAATTGGTCCTTCTGCTCCTGTGGCAGATGGTCAATAAAATATTTGATGTAATTGGTGGAGTTGTACTTCACCAACACGGCATCCCTGAACTGTAGCACAGCTGAAGAATAACTCTTGCATCCAAGTATCAAAGGGGTAGCCGTGTCAGTCTGGATTTGTAAAAGCAGCAAAGAGTCCTGTGGCATCTTATAGACTAACAGACGTATAGGACCATGAGCTTTCGTGGGTGAATACCCACTTCTTCGGATGCATCCTTGCAAGCCTTACTCAGTGTGGCTGGCACAGCCTTTCACTTTAGGACAGCCTACTCCCCACATTCTCCAACATGGAGTATTGTAAACTCCCCATATTTGAGAGGTAGATTAATGTTAAACAGCGCCCAGACCTACCAAATTATCAGCCCTCATCCCCACTAGACAGGAGACTTCTAGCTCAGGCTTTCCCCGGTACAGAATCTCCAGCCCTTCCAAATGGTCTCTTGTTTTCCTTCAGGACTGGGTCCTTGATCTGCCTCCCTGGTAGCCAACTGTCAGCAATCAGATGCGCACTACAAAGCTACCTGACATTTTGCCTCTGCCTCATTGCTCTAAGTCCGGTTCCCAATTCCTTCACCCACCTTGCCCAAGACCACCTTCTGAATTTCCTCCCTCCTCCCCATGGGCCCTGCTGTGGCTCTCGATGTAGACTTCCAGAACATGTTACCTTCTGGAGGTTCAGACACTGGTGGGTTTAAGCAATACATGTGATAGCCACGGTCGCAGTCATCACAGAAGAGCAGCTGGTCCTGAAGCAGAATTGTTGGCGGGGAGAGGGGGGAAAACAAGAGAGAGAGAGAGACACAGAGAATGTTGATTAGTCTATTGCTGAGGTGGGAACACAAGCATATATAAATCAGTACTGCACACATTTGAACACAGCTTTAACAATAAGCACATAGGGAACGTGAATGGATTTACAAAACCTCACATTTCTGCTTCCAGGGTCAACCACACACTCTCCTCACTTTGCCACAACAACCCCTTTTGGCCACATCTGAGTTGAACAAGACAGCTTGAGTTTCTAACTGATAAATCTCCCTTTGAGCTGGGGGAATGCACTAGCAAGATCAGATAAACAGAGAGACATTTACCCCCAGACCACACCCATATACGAGATTGGATTTCCCACTTCATTATGCCCTCATAGACTTTAAGGCCAGAATGGACCATCATGGTTATCTAGTCTGACCTGCACATTGCAGGCCATAGAATCTCGTAATAGGCCACTCCTGTAATAGACCCATAACCTCTGGCTGAGTTACTGAAGTCCTCAAATCATGATTTAAAAACTTCAAGTTACACAGAATTCACCATTTACTCTAGTTCAAACCAGCAAGTGACCCATGCCTCATGCTGCAGAGGAAAGCAAAAAAAACCTCCAAGGGTGTCTGCTAATCTGACCCAGAATGAAATTCGTTTCCAACCCCAAAAATGGTGATCAGTTAGACCCTGAACATGTGAACAAGACCTACCAGCCAGAGACCCTAGAAAGAATTATCTGTAGTAACAGAGAGTCCTCCCCATCTAGTGTCCCATTTCCATCCATTTGGGATATTTGCTACTAGCAGCCACAGATGGACCACAAGCCATTGTAGGCAGTCTCAATAATATATCACCTCTTCCACAAACTTATCAAGCTCAGTCTTGAAACCAGTTGGGTTTTTGCCCCCACTGCTTCCCTTGGAAGGCTGTTCCAGAAACCTTCACCTAATTTTAAGCCTAAGCTTGCTGATGGCCAGTTTATATCCAATGTGTTCTTCTTTCAGCACTGGCCCTTTCAGTACTTAAATGACTCCGCTCCCTCCCCGGTGCTTATCCCACTGATTTATTTCCCGTCAGCCTTCATTTGGTTAGGTTAAACAAGCCAAGCTTAAGTCTCCTCTCCAAAGGTAGGTTCTCCATTCCTCTGATCATTTCCGGTGTTACCTGTTCCAGAGCATCCCCTCTTGCCAGGACCCTTTTACTCTCCGGCTTGGACAGAACAAATTTTGCAAAGTTCAGCAGGTTAGTGAGTGGGGTCTGTAAATGAACTGTTCGTATCATGAGGACTGTAGCTCTTCACATTGTCACAAAAAACTATGTTCAGGTGGGTGACACCCATATACTGCACTGAAAATCCCCCCCTTCACTCTTAAAACAGAATGCACCCAGATTCTTAAGATTTTTCTGTTTTATTGCTAAAAACAAAATCCAGAGAGCTGCTTGACATTTATCTTGCTAGGGAGCAAAGGAAATAGATTAGATTATCAATAAGAAGTCCCTTCCAACCCGAATGTTTCCATGGTTTTGGGTTTTATCATAAAGATTGAAGTTCATGTGAGCTTCAAATTGGGTGACAATGGGAGATTAGTAATAGGAGATAGACCTGCCATCTCTAGACCACTACCCATTCAAACCCAGCCCAGATCACAGCTGTTCAATGACCTATATGACATTGGGTTTGTGGCTTCAGTCCAGTTTCTATGGCACAAGTGTCCAAATCACAAATACTATCATCTAAATTGGCCTTATATGGCACCCATGATAATCTCAGGAGAGACAGATGATTAAATGAGTTACTGCAACTGGACTAGAGAGGTTCTTTCCAAGTCAGGGCTCAGGTATACTGAAGGAGCAATGGAGGAGTGATCCATCGCTGCTGCCAGTGTTTTACAGTTTTGTAGTGAAACACAGGACAGTATTCTAGGGCAGTCATTGCAGTTGCTTTCACCAGCACTAATTTACATTAAAAAAAAACCAACTCACATCATTTTCAGAGGTCCCGCAAAGGCTGCAGGATTTGCACTCAATGCATTGCCACTTATAGGTTTTTACGGCCTCCGTCATGTTTGTGGTGAATTGCAGGCAGGTAGGGTGTCCTGGAGAAAATTGGAGAGGACTGTCATTATTACTGTTTACTTTTTTAATGACTTGTTATTAAATTGGAGGACAAAATGCACATGGACATGGACTGATCACAACATGGGCTGCAACTAGCGGATACCGAAGAGGAAAGCAGGCATTAACCCTTTCGCTGCTGGGCACACAAAAAATCAGAGTAATCCCTGCCCAATTCCCCATTGGCAAAGCAGTAATTTGTTCAGAGCTCTTAAAAACATTTTTAAAAGAAAGTGAGAGAAAGAAAGAAATCAGAAGCTCCCACTTTCAGAGGGAACTCATCCATCTTAATAGGAATGGAATTATGTTTTAACTGGCAGTTAATTCAGCCTGATTGAAGGACTTGGTTGCAATGAGATTTTATTCCTCTTTTCAAAACTTCCCTTCCCACTGTCCAAAGATTTACAAATAAAAGAGTGATTCTGTAAACTTTGCTTGAGTGGGAGCAGCAGGGTATGGAAAAGGGACAAGGGATAGCATGAAGTGGGTGTTTTTTTTAAGAGCTCTGTGCTACTCAAGTTGGTTGGCAGAGAAGAAACCAAATTGCATAGCTAACCCTCCAGGTTAAAAACAAACAAAAACAAAAAGCCACCAACTCCCGCAAACGAACTAACCAAAAGGAATAAATAAGGGAAAGCTAGCAAAACAGTCACATCTATTTGGGAAGGACAAATTGCCAGAGTGACAACCCTCTCCCCTACATGCGTGTCGACTCCAGCTTTGTGAAACAGCAGTACCACGGTAGCGGGGTCAGCAATGGGCTTTCTGGAGGGGGAAAATATAAACAAACAAGCAAACCAAGGTAGGATGAGTGTTCCTTCTGCAAAACAGAACAAGAGAAAAAAAGCCACACCACTGAACTAAAGTACTATACCCAAAGATCACCATTCAAGGTTGAAACAGTCTTTGGTCACCTGGAGTTAAATATGGTCTTCCTTCTCAGAAAACATTACGTTTTTCACCCCTCTGTTGTACATACAAGTATTAACACTGCATACTGCATGGGAGAAAGTGGTATATAAAGGAAGTGTGTGTGTATGTATATAAGACACACACTAAATGTAGTTTCGGACATCTTCAGGAATATTGTACAAATACACAATCTTTTGCCTCTTGCACACCTGCTATTATTGGGCAGCTATCAATAGGGAGAGAAAAAAAGCCTTTTAACTTCATTGTTATAGGAACATTTGTAGGAAGGTGGTCAGAGTAGAAAAGTGGAAGATATTTTGCTAGTAATTTGCTAGCAATTAAGGTCTGTCATTCCTTAGTGGTTACAAATGTGCATGTGAGAATGTACCTTTCACTACCAAATCCCTCAGCAATGTTTCTCTCCTTCTGTTGTACTTTCCCATAATTAGTATACAATATTTGGAAGCTTGTATTTTCTCAGCAGTTACGTAAATGATTTCTCAGTGGCTGGGTAACCCAATAATGCTGACAGAGAATAGCCCTTCTTATAAATCAGTTATTATACAGTCACCAACTGCTGTAGGATTTTGGGTCTCTGGTTATGCTAGTGTGGGATCGGCGTGAGAACTAAGGACATCTAGTGGTAAAATACATGTTCATAAATTAAGAAATGAACAGAACATAAAGGGGAGGCAGTATTAAAGGAAGGAGAAATCAGTGTCAGAGTCTGTTAATGTTATTCTCTTAAGAGCTGGAATAAACCGTCTCATTGAGAGTAGTGACAGGCCCAGACCAAAACCCTGGCTAAGAAGAACCCCTATTTTTGGAGTGTTTTAAATCTCAGCACAGAACTAGATCCAGATTTTGCAAACGGCACCTATCGTTATGATGGATCAAACCAAAACCAAGGATCTGCACATCCTGAACTATGAGGTGTCCAGACACAGATTTTGTGACTTGAGCTCATCTCTAACTGAGAGTGACTCAGGGGATTATTGCTGAGATGGCACCTGCAGAACATGACATGACACTTGGTTGGTCCTCCAGGGTTAACTCCCGGCAAAAACAGAAGTTCATTTTAATGTCAGTAATCTGAACAAGCACACCACACAACATGTAAGAGAAGAGTTCACTGCAACAGCAACTAATTGATATCCACAAAGGCTGCACAGTGCTGGGATATATCAAGCAAACCCACTCAGACAGGGACCCCATGCACTAATCACAGAGTTACTAGCTTCAGTCACACATGAAATCAGCACGGGGAGGAATGGAATGAAATTTAACAGAAAGTAAATTAAGGCTCAATATGCACACATGCACGCACACACAAACCCTGTATTGTCTGTTACTCTTGACAACATCTCCATCCTGCCTGGCAATCAGACCCATAACCCAGGAATCATTCCCTCTCTTTGCCCCATATATCCAGACTGTTTCCAAATCTTTCCATTCTTCTTCCATAATGTTTTTAGAATCCTGCTTTTTATTGTCCAGACTCAAAAACTCTGACCAAGGCACTCATCACCACATGCCATAAGTACTGTAACCTGCTCTTCTTCAGCTTCCCTGACACCAACATCACCTTCTTCCAGTCCATATAGAGCACAGCTGCTAAAGCCGTACTTCTTGCCTGTTCTTCTGGCCACATCCTCTTCCTTTTCGAATCCCTCTATTAACTTCCCCTCTTACACCACATGAAGTTCAAGTTTCTTGTTCCCACTTTCAAGGCCCTTTCCAGTTTTACCCCTCCTTCCTTATCTATGTCTGTCTTTTATCATGTATCAGAGGGGTAGCCATGTTAGTCTGGATCTGTAAAAAGCGACAAAGAGTTCTGGGCCACCTTATAGACTAACAGACGAATTGGAGCATAAGCTTTCGTGGGTGACGAAGTGGGTATGCGTCTGACGAAATGGGTATTCACCCATGAAAGCTTATGCTCCAATACGTCTGTTAGTCTATAAGATGCCACAGGACTCTTTGTCTTTTATCACGTCACCCTGGCCCTTTTCTTCTTTGCCAATGAGACCAGCCTGGACCACCTACTTCTCTACTCCCCAAAACATCTTTGCAATTTCTTACACGCTGCTCCTCATCCAATGGATCCCCTCCCTGAACTGATCTGTCCCTCTCCTTCTTTAAATCCCTTCTCAAGACTCACATCTGCCACAAGTCCTACAAGAAATCAGCCACTTTAAGCTGGCTAGGCTGAGTTGGGGAAATAATGATAATGGAGATTGTAAAACATTCCCCATTAGTTGGATCTACTAGCTGTGCCAGTCTGGCCTATTTTTAGGGGAAGTCACCTGCAAGGGGTGCCAGTTTATGCAGCCCACCATGCCCTGTCCAGAAATTTTGTGAATGTCGAAGGGGCAACTACAGGTGGCCAAATGATTGCACATCCCTAGGACTAGCTCTCGCTGCTAGACCAGAGTTTCTTCACTTTCTGAAGAAAGAGATTGTCTCATGGATACTTGTCCTTCCAGCCTCCAAGTCAGGTTCTGATTCATGTTCACGACCCTCCTTTGTTGTGACCATAGCCCCAATCCAACTCCTCCTGCAGTCAACGGAAAGATTGCCACTGACTGCACTGGGAGTTAGATCAGGCCCTCTAATACTTGGAAAATATGTCAATGTACCGTTCACAGCATTAAAGTCAAATGAGTTTTCTTTTCCCTGCTCTCCTTTCTGGCTCTCCAGCTTCACTCTAGACCGGCCTTGTGTTCTGCATGACACAATGGAAACTCCATAGCAGAGAGTTCCTGTGGCTATGCTCCCACAGAGCATCTGAGCTCCAGAGCAGAGCAGCTTCTGGCATTCCCCCTGCTAAGAGCAGAAGAGCCTAACTGAACCTGAGTCTGATAGACATATTTTGGTAGAGTCGCAGTGATAACAGAAAAAGCCTGTTTTGCAATTACAGGTGTTTCTAAAAAGGCTTGTGCAAACAGCAGCCCAAGAAATGGCCTAAATGACAGATGTGGTGGAGCTGTGTGTGACAGGGAGCTATAAAGGTTTTATTGCACCATGTCTGTGGTTGTGATGGCCTAGAAATACTTTTAGTTCTACAATCCTGTGATAAACTGTATTTAGGGTAGGTTGAGATGTGCAGAGGAAGGTTCTGCAGTTGAAACTCAGTTAATAATCCTGATTATAACAGACTCCAGTTCAGTCTCACATACCCATATGAGCTCTGCAAGCTAACAGGAAGAAGAAGTAGCACAAATGTATTGTGTCCTTGAAGTCAATAGACAAAATGCTAAAATGCACACAGATAGTAGCTTGGTCAAAGGTTCACACAGTCACTTTTCTAACAGACCATAACTGCACTCTAATGATAACTTTCGCTATGGAACAAATGCTTAAACAACACAAACAGCCAAACCTGCATTAAGGAAGGTAACAGCAAGTAAGCCCTTGGCTGTAAGCAACCAGTTTAATGCATAGATAGCCCTGAATCAGAACTCCAAATCAGAATGAACACTTGCCATCTTTGTGGACATTCAGATCTGGATCTGAACTCTGTGGCTGAGGCCCACATGGTCAGTACTTTATAGTTCTCCCAATGTTGCTTCAAATGTCATGTTGCTTGATCTTACAGCACATCCAGTAGACAGCTGATTTGGGGGTAGGAGAGATCATATCAGAAATATTTTACTGGGTATGCAGTAAGGCTAGTAGAGAGGAAGATTTTAACACAAATACCTTAACAAATATTTTATATCTCTCCATCCCTCACAGACTGTGTGACACTAAAGACGAGGAATGACATTGCAGCCAATAGTGATCTGCTGCATCCAGGCATTCTGCGATCAGTACAGACCTTAGAATGGCTCATTAGTGCTTCTTCAATAATGAATTCTGCATCGCAAGGTTAATTGTAACCATGTGCACTGTCACAACCACCACAGACTGTTTAAATTAACAATCCAATCAATAATCTTTTCCAAACAATCGCAGCGATGATTTTGAGACAACAATAAGCACCAGCTTCCTTTTTTTTAAAAGAAACAAATCTAAAAATATTTATGCTAAGCAAAAGGGATTTTCACCCAGTTTCAAAAGGAACATATAATCAGCATACGGTGCAACTGACAGACAAGATTATGGTATTTTTCAGGCCTTTCCTCAACCACGTATGTGTGGTCGGGTTTTTGTTTGTTTGTTTTTGTTTTAATCAATGGCATAATGAAAACCCATGGGGATCCTGGTTACCTTCTGTCAGTAGTCCATAAACTATTCAGGTCTTTAAACAACCACAGATAGATGGTACAGGTAGAATGTCCAATGTTGCAGCCACCCCGTATAGGTAATGGAAATTCCATGGGCAAAGTAACTGAAGAAATCAAGCCCTTCATATTGCTATGATGGAATCAGCATTGATATAACTGGTGTTGTTATTACAAGGAATTAGCGCAATTACTGAAAATAAAAGGGCAAGCTGCAATTTTAATGGGGGGTAGCATGGAAGTACAGATTCTGTCTTCACTTGTCTGCCTAAAGATATAGCTTATAATGCTTACACATGTGCAGTATTGCCAAAACCAGGCTTTCAAAAATCATGAGTCAGGCCCTGCAAAATTATGAGATTGTCTTAAAATGTATAAGATTTCTTTAAAAAATTATAAAGTTGGGATTCTTTTCATTTCCATTCTGGTGTTTGTCTCTCAGGGTCCCATTCTGAAGCTTTCCTCAGTAACCATGAAGGCTAGAAACATAAAAATATGAGAAAACTGAAATTCTCTATAATCACAGGATTCCAGGAGCTGGAACTTTAAGAAAAAGCACCATGTGTCACAAAACTCATGATCAGTTTGCAAGACTTGGAAAAACTGGGTATTTATTCTTGGCGTTTCCATAGCCCTTTCTATCATCAGAGCTCTTTCTCAAAATACTAAAGTTCTAATCATGCCAATATTTATGCATGTGAGTAGTCCTAGTGACTTAAGTGGGACTATTCATGCACCTAAGTGTTTTCAGGATGAAGCCCTAATTCACTGATCATCACAATAGTCCCGTGTATTAGGGAAGTACTGTTATTTCCATTTTACAGAGGGGGAAGCTGGGGCACAGAGAGATTAAGTGATTTGCCCAAGCCCACAGAAAGAATCAGTGTCAGAGCAGGGATCAGAACTCAGGAGTTTCTGGCTCCAAGTCCACAGAACAGACCACAATTGAATTCACCTTTTGAAATAAGCTGAAAACTTAAAAGCATCAGTGCTGGATATTGTTACAATCGGCCAATATTTTATTATTAAAGAAAGGGAGGGGAAAAGAAGGCACTAAAAAAGCTTATTTCTGCCTCCTGGTGACATAACAGTGAGAAAATCTGCCCTTTTCTTTCAATGGAGTCACTATATGAATACGCACGTTGCTGCCCCCTACCGAGCGATAGTAGGCGTTCTGCAGGCAGGCAATACCGGTGCTGCAGATGCTGCTGACCAAATGCTGCTCTGCTACAGAATGAGCCTTAAAGGGTTCTGGTGGCCTTAGTCAATAGACAGGCCATCTTGATTCTGTCAGCTAGCTCCAATATGCCAGTAATTGTGAAGGAATTAACTCCATCAATTGATGGGGATCTGAGGCCATTCAGCTGTAGCAGAGCACACCATTCCTCACTCCATAGTTTCTCTTTGACCAGTGTGGACAAAGCAAAAAAAAAAGATATTCTGATGCCCTCGCACTTGGGAGGTGTAGGCAACTGCGTTGAAGAGATGGTAGTTTGCTCCCAGGTACTGCCAGTTTCAGTGAAGTAATGCATTTGAATTACAAAGAATATCAAATAGAATGAATCCTGGTTTAAGTGGTCACCCAAGGAGCTAACAAAAACCTCTTGCATAATAGACACTGGGACAAATTCTGCTCTGAGTTATGCAGGTATGACTCCAGCTGGAGTCAATGGGAATTGCACATGTGCAACTGAAAGGAGAATTGGCTTGTGGTCTATATTTTAAGTTCTCCTGGAAACGCTAGGGATGTTTTACAGTGGTTGTTTAGTCCATAGTGCATAGTTCATATGCTTTCCAAGTGTTGTGCAGGACTGTGGTCATGCAAATCCCAATGATCATTATGGGAGTGAGTCTCCTAGCTAAATACCTCCCAACCTAAAGCAATTCTTTGAAAATCCTGTACCCTAGGAAGCCAACCAGCCAGATCTCTCTCTCTAGCCTTGACTATCCTACATATTTTCCCTTAAAATTTCCCACCAGGGCTACCAACCCCATATGTACCCTGAGAGTGCTAGCATGCATGAAATGCTTGCAATTTTAGGTAAAGCTTAGGTAAAAATGTGAAGGATAGACAAAGCCCTTCTCTTATAAGGCAAAACCTCCGACATGACTGGCCATATTTTTTAATGATTCTTTGTTTATACTAATTGAACCAATCTGCTATCAATTATTCATATTTTTAAAGGGAAAAAATCCAGAACTTGCTGGGCATTAAAAAGTGTCAAAAAAAAATACCTGCCACTATTTGTACAAGACCGACCAGCAAACAAACAAACAAACAAAAACACAATGCTGTGAGCTCACCCCATTAATTAACACCCAGGAAACCTCTGATCAAAAAGAAATCACGAGCTAGTAGCTAAAACAAACAGCAAAAACTTGGGAGTTCTAGGTTCTGCCCAGCCTTGCCACAAACTTCCAATGAGAGCTTGGGGAAGCCATTTAACCTCTTTGACTCAGTTTTTCCATCTGTCAAATGGCATTAATTATTGTAACAGGAGTTTGGTGAGGCATAATTTGTTAATGTTCGTAAGGCACTTTGAGATCTGTGGAGACAAGGTGTTATAGGTGCAAGGTCTTTATTAATAGAGCTGATGAAATTACCAGTGTTAATTATTATCATAATTCATCAGTGTTGCATAAATAATGAAGTAAAAAATAGATATGTTAATTTCAGCTCCATTATAAATACAGGTGTTGTGGAAAATAATCAATGTTTGCCAATGGTAAAGGACCAGAGATGTAAGGAAAATGTGTTTAAGCGTGTAAGATATTTATAGAGAAAATGAGGAATTCATCAACTGAGGTAAATTCTGCTATTACAGCCAAGCACCTTAGTTGTAGAATTAACTGAGAGCAAAATTTGTCTCAAAGGATGTGCATATTATAACATTATGTACATATCTGCGCAGAGGAGGGATGCACATACGCACACACACTTAGCCGAGAGAGAGAGAGAAAACAATTCATTCTAAAAGGATGTGCTCTGGAAGATTTATTTGTAATAATTTGGGATGACCTGCATAACACACAAGTGGCAAAGCAATGAGTGAATTATTCTGGCAATATCAAAAGAGTGCCAGTAAAACGTTTATCCCACCTCAAACCACCATGTCTTCTGAATATGCCGCTATTTTACACACAAATACCTTTCAAATGCTTTAGAGTATTTTAAAATGGTTTTATTGGTACTTCTAAAAATCTTTCCCCCTGTAAATCTAGACTACCTTAGCACACATAGTCCAGCTGTACAGGTCTTAATATACCTAATAGATTTTAAAAGGCTCTAAAATTACCTAAAATCACTTTAATATACATAAAATGTCATAATGTGAGAGTTCTGTATTTTGAGCTAGACCTCAGGGTACAAGTTCTGTATGTCTCACTGGACAATTGGGAAGAGGAAGTTACTTACCTGTAACTGGAAGTTCTTTAAAACCGGACAGTCTCTACGCAAAAGAATAAATGGACACAAATCTGACATCAGGAATCATAACATTCAAAAACCAGTGGGAGAACACTTCAACCTCTCTAACCACTCAGTGACAGACTTGAAGGTGGCAATTTTGCAACAAAAAAACTTCAAAAACTCCAAACAGTGACTTCTGAACTTGAATTAATATGCAAATTAGATACAATTAACTTAGGTCTAAACAGAGACTGGGAATGGTTGGGTCATTACACTAATTGAATCTGTTTACCCATGTTAAGTATCCTCACACCTTCTATAGGTCATCTCGATTATCACTTCAAAGGTTTTTTTTTCTCCTGCTGATGATAGCTCATCTCAATTGATTGGCCTCTTACAGCTGGTATGGCTACTTCCACCTTTTCATGTTCTCTGTATGTATAAATATCTTCTTCCAGTGTGTTCCATTCTATGCATCTGATGAAGTGGGCTGTAGCCCACAAAAGCTTATGCTCAAATAAATTTGTTAGTCTCTAAGGTGCCACAAGTACTCGTGTTATTTTTGCGGATACAGACTAACACGGCTGCTACTCTGAAACTGGAAGTTCTTTGAGATGTGTGGTCCCTATCTGTATTGCAAATGCAGGTGCACATGCGTGCCAGGCACCGGAGCCAGAAGTTTTCAGTAGCAGTATCGGTTGACCCACACATGCATCATACATTGCCTCATGCTCCAGGCAAGGTTATAAGGGGCCATGCGGGGTGATACACCCTTAGTCACCCTCTTACTTTTGAATAGCGCAGACCACAGCAGAGGGGACAGTGGGCAGGTATTGGAATACAAATAGGGACCACACATCTCAAAGCGCCTCCAGTTACAGGTAAGTAACCTCCTCTTCTTCTTCTTCGAGTGATGGTCCCTATATGTATTCCAAACGTGGGTGAGTATCAAGCAGTGATCAGCGTGGAGGCGGATGCGAGGAAGCAAGAGGTATTGCCGTCTACAGGACGGCCCGGCCCACAACTGTGTCTTCCGCCACTCCCTGGGTGATGGTGTAGTGGGCAGTGAAGATATGCACGGAGTGCCAGGTCACTGCCCGGCATATGTCATGCCAGGGGATGTCAACCAGGGAGGTGGAGGTGGTCGCATGTGCCCATGTATAGTGGGCCTTAACCCTGTTGGGCAGCAGGGTATTAGACTGCCCATAGCACTCTGTTATGCATGTAGAGGCCCATTTTAATATGCGCTGTGAAGAGAAGGCTTGGCCCTGCAACCTCTCTGCAACGGCTACAAAAAGGCATGCAGGGGTGCAAAAGGTGCGGGTTCTGTCAAGATAGAACGAAAGAGCGTGGCGGACATCTGATGAGTGCAGGGTCCTGTCCACTGGAGTGGCGTGGCTTGGGATGGATGACTGGGAGGTCGCTGGACTGGTTGGGGTGAAATTCCGAAATCACTTTCGGGAGAAACTTAGGGTGAAGGTTATTCTGAAACTCGGCCATCATGGACGTCAATTTGCTCACCCATCTAGCAGAAGTGATGGCCACGAGAAAGATAACCTTCATGGATAACTGTGAGAGGGAGCACATAGCAGGGGACCAAAGGGAGGTCTGGTGAGGGCAGAGAGTACAAGATTGAGGTCCCTGGAGGGTGTAGGTTTAAGAAGTAGTGGAAAGCTGTTCATCTACCCTTTCAGAAAGCGGGTGATGGTGGATAAACACCGAGTGGGAGGAAGGCACTAAGCGCTGCCAAGTGGACGTGGACTGAGCTGGTAGGGACAGAGATATCACTGAAGGGGAGATGGTGGCATTGCGCCCAGGAGACAAAATACTTCCATTTCGCTGCATAGCATGCCCATGTGGAAGCTCATCTGCTGAGCATAAGTATGTGCCACACTGGTGTTGAGCAAGCATTGTCTATGTGCAAGTCACATCCAAAAAACAAGGCCATGAGGCAAAGCAGGCCTGGGCTGGGATGTTGGACTCCATCTTGGTCCTGTGTGAGGAGGTCCGGCAGCACAAGGAGGAGGACGCGGGGGGTGGACAATCTGAATAGGGGCACATGTCCATCCAGGTGGGCACCACAACTGGCTAAAGAGTCATCCATGGTGAGGGTGGCAGTTGGGACAGGAGTCGTGAAGGAGGTGCCTATCAGCACCTTGAAGGGGTCGATCCATTAGGCGAGGGAGGCCCGGACCAGACATGGGACATCCAGGTAGTCGATGTGGAGTCTGCAGACTGATAGGAGCCACAGCTGTAGACAGCGCATGTGCAGGCTGGTCTGTGCTGTCACATGGGGGCAGGCCGCCATGTGGCTGAAGAGGCAGAGACAGCTGCACACCATGGTGCATGGGTTGCAGCATAGAGCTGCCACTAGGGACATCAGGGCAGGAAAAGGCCTGAGCTGTCCCAGAATCTAGGCATGCCCCGATGAAGTGGACTGTCCACCTCAGGACAAGCACAGATTGCTCCTCGTTTATACAGATGCCAAGAGCGCAGATGGCCAATGTCGTCTCTGAGAGGGATGGTGCCACCAGAAGCCAGTCATCTAAGTAAGGGAACACAGAGTACCCCAGTTGTCTTAGATGGGCTGCCACAACCACAAAGACTTTGGTGAAGACCCTTGGAGCTGTCACAATGCCGAAGAGGAGAACTCTGAAATGGCAGTGGTTGTCGCCCACACGAAAGCGAAGAAACTTGTGGTGGGCCGCATGGACGTCAATGTGAAAACACACATCCTTCATGTGGAGAGCTGTGAGGGAGGGTATGATGGGAGCGAGTGTCACCACATGGAAACTGATTTTCCTAATGAAAGTGTTGAGTAGCTGGAGACTGAGGATGGGGTGGAATTCTCCTCCCTTTTTAGGGATGAGAAAGTACAGGAAATAGAAGCCCTTGCTGATTAAGGGGTTGGGCACTGGTGTGATCATGCCCTGTGCGGCACAGGAGCCTGGACGGAAGGGTGCAAGGCCTGGGAAGGTGGATATGGGTGGTGGTATGAGTCCCAGGGTGGCCAGTGTGCCCATGGGGTTGGGTCCTGGGCGTACGGCAGGCCCCAAGGATACACATTCCAAAGCAGCAGTGCCGGAGTGTACCGAGCCCGAGCTGTGCCCTGACACAGGGAGAATGACGGTTCCCCTAATGAATAGCTGTCTGAGTCTGAATAGACCTTCAGTAGCACTGGAGCCATCAGTGCGGGACATCTGTGCTCAACCGCCAGGTGTGGTCTCTGTCAAAAAGCAGAGCGGTGCGTCCGTCGGAGTAGGGAGCTGCAGTACCGAGAGCAGTGGAGGGGTGGATATGGCAGGTGTAGGTGTGCTGTTGGGAGCAGAGGTTTGATGCTCCCAGGCATCCAGGGGATGTCTCTTGGACCACTGGAGCGTGGAGGCATGTGCAGTATAGAATGTGGAGACTCCGGTCACAATGGGGGTGCAGGCCATGAAGGCAGTCTCTTTGCACAGCTGGAACAGCAGTTGTGGTACCAGTGCCTCCTCCTTCCTTTTAGCTTTACACACTGCATGGGGGAGCTTAGGAGGTGGCACGGTGGGGTCCATATGCGATGTCTCACCCAACCTAGCATGGCTTGGGGAGGAAACACTGTGCTTAGAGGCAGTCTGCAACATGGACTTGTACGGTGCCCATGAGAACACTTACAACCCTCTCACTTGGACTTGCCCTGCACTGGTGGTACTGATGGATCTGGGCAGGAGGCAGTGGGTGGAGCACTCACCACCAGTGAAGGGAGATGCACAGTCAGTTCCATCGGTCCTGGATCAGACTCCCCACACAACTGAAGACCCTTCTCCATGAGGAACTTCCAGAGTCGCAAAAGACGAGCCTCGCAGGTCCGCGGGTGAAAGGACTTGCAGATCTCGCAGAAAGATGCACCTCCCCCAAGCAGTACCAGCAGCAGTGGTGCTCATCACTCACTGAGAACGAGCAAGGGCACGATGCGCAGTTTTTGAACCCCAGAACGTGGGGCATAGTCCCCCAACAAAGTCGAGACAGGCCCTGAGCAGGGCAAGACCAACTATACTAACTATGAACTGTCTACACTATTAAGAAAAACTAAACTAGCCGTACATAGACTACAAGCATGGAGGAAAGAAGATTCCGACTCTGACCATGCAGCGGTAAGAGGGAACTAAGGGAGGGTGGCCCCACCTGGCCTCTTATAACCTCGAGCATGAGGCAACATACGACGCACATGCAGGTCAACGGACACTGCTACTGAAAACTTCCAGCTCCGTCACATGGCGTGCATGTGCACCCAAGTTTGGAATACATATAGGGACCATCACTCAAAGAAGAATTTCCCCTTTCCACTGATATCAAACTGCCATGTAAAATCCTGCAGTCGTAACAAACAGCATCAGACATTATACCTGTCACTGGTGCAGAACTTAATATTGCACATTCTGCTGCCCTGGATCTACACAGTGATATGTAGTAACATGGAGGACAGATTCCACATTTGATGGGGAAAGAAAGAAACACTTCCTGATTGGGTTGCTTAGGGTCTCAAACTTTAAAATCCTAGGGGACAGTTCAGCCACTGGTGTAAATTAGAGCAACTGTGAGGCTGCTCTCTAACTTCCAGCTGCCTGCAGCAGCCACCCAAAAAGTTGTTGTGGCAGCCAGGGATCTCCACAGCACAGTGCATTCTGGCCAAGTCCCATCCCTTGACTTGCTATTGTACTGGGGACTGAGAGGTTGGACGGTGTTTCAGCTACTTAGGCCATTCTTAAGAATGCTTTGGGCAAAGCAGCCCTACCATCGCTGAGGATCTGGCCCTGTGCTTCGAGCTGCTCAGAGGTTTGGAATATTACAAGTAGTCAAGGGGAGATGGTGCACTGGGCAGAATGCAAGTGAAGGGCAAGGTGCACAATAAAGGCTTATCCACTGGCTCTGCAATTCACAAGAATATCTTCACCACTTCTGTAAAGTTATAGAGAGAGATAGATGTGATGCACCTGAGTCTCCTCTGGTGTACACCAGTTTTACATCAATGCAACTCTATTGACTTCAGATTTGCACCGGCGTAACTGTGATCAAAATCAGACTGTGTATAGAAAGGTGGGCCTGATTCTCCACTGCACCTTAGATAGATGCAGAAAGCTATCATTCCTATTTTCACACAGTACATAAGGTGCAAGGCAGTGGAGAATCAAGCACAAGTCATACCTAACACAGTTTCTCACAGAGCAAAAAGAATATGTTCTGCTCACTGATTAGCATGTCCAGCTTCCTGACAACAGAAGGCCTGATTCATTCCTGGAGTTACACTGTTGTGAAGCTGGGGTAACGGAGTGGTGAAACAGGCCCCAACTGAAAGGTGTAAGAGTGGAACCTGACCTTAGATCCATTGAAACCATTGTCCTCCCAGAATTTCCCATCCTGAATCAAGCAATGTTCTGCTTCCTTCTTTCCCAAACTGACCCTATTAGACACTGCTGGCTGCTAAGCAAAATGGCTATTTCTTGCCTAAGAAAAATAATGTGGGAGCACTCAAATGACCTTGTATCGAAGCCTCAGCTCGTTACTGTACTGCATAAACCGTCCAACATTGTACAATTCCTGGGGGTGATTTAGGTCAGTGCGACCTCCAAAAAAACCACCAGTCCGCATCACAGTGTGCATAGCATTATGGGTAATGATCTGCTAATTGCCAAAAGGCAGTTAGGCTGCTTACCAATACCAACAGGAAAGAAACCGCCCTCAGGCACTGCACAGATTCTGTACACCAGGGCTTTCAGTAGCAGGAACACAGATCCTAATAACTAAAATAATACAACTTATAAAGTATGGCAGAGAATGCTATTGCTACTGTCCTGAGTTTCTACACCCAGCAGATGTATGTACTGGCAAATGTGCTGTGTAAAGTATTCCTAGCACTGTATTCCTTTCAATACAAGATGTTTTCTGTGTTTAATTGTCTAGCAAAGTGAGGCAGTGGTAAGATGAAAGGGTGGATGGGGAAGGTGGGCTGCCTGTCCAGACAGGGTGAATCTTCACAACCCGGAAAGCCAACGCATCACTTGTCTGGGGGACCTTTTTATTATCCCTCAATAAACTGCAGTGGAAAAAACTCCAGCACAGATCAGACTTCGTCACTATGTGCTGCAGGCTCCCCAGCAAGGCCAGCTCACACACCAGAGAGCTTTCAGTCAACTGGCAGGCTCACTAACCCTTTCAAAATGAGCAGTGAAGCAAAAACACTTGGTCATAAATACTAAAATAAAGGATGGAGGGTTAAGGTGCTGTTGTGTTGGGTTTTTGTTTGTTTGTTAGTTAAATCAGCTCTTCCCAGTAGATTAAACACATCTGCCCTATAGCCTATTTACAACATTGCTATCCTAGGGGAGCCAGAGATTTCCAGTGGTATTGTTATAATGAAAGGAATGCTGTAGAGTCTAAGGTGTTTGGGAAGCCATTGACCGAGTATCCTTTTGTCAGTGTGTGAAAAAGAACCTTATTTTTTAAATAAATATAATCTCCACCCTTTCTATATGAGCAATAATCCTGCCATCTGTTAGAACCAACAGCCCTGACTGCTGCTGCCCTAATACCTGCTCCTTCTTCAACATCACTGGTGTTAAACTACTGTGTTAATACAAACAGACAGCAGCATGTCTGCAGGGGATTCTAGCACTGTCCAGCATACAGATACATTGAAGGTAACCCTTGAAAATAACAGTTTTCTAGGCAAGCACTGGACCCTGGTAATGCCATCTGTTCCTGAAAGGTGCAAGAAGGGGTCCCAACCAACACTGCACTGCAATTTAGAACCAGCCTGACAAGCTGATGTGACCAAACTGTCACTCACATTTCAAGCACTGAAAACACCTCTTTTCTAAGTTGGTATTTTACATTCCAGGGATGATTTTTGGATAGAATTTTATAACCATTTTGTTGTTGCTATAAAAATTCTGTTTTTAAAATTCATTTCTTCACAGGACTTCCCCCTCCCACCCACTTTTTATGAGGTTGTTTGGCTCTTTAAAAAAAATACCCTCCCCTACACTCTTTTGTAAGGAAGACTTGCAGTGTTGCAAGCAGAGCATTGCCCCCAGAACACAGTTTTTTCATGAACTTAGTATTCGTAAAAGGTGCAGGATGACAACCCTGACGCCCCCTATTTATCCACAAAACAGGCTTTGCTACACTGACCTGTCTCAAACCTGAGCTGGAGGGACCATCGGTAGTGGTGAGAGCATCGGCTGGTTTCTGAGGGCCTTTCAGTCCTTGGCTTCTCTTCTCAGACTTCCAACAAGGGGGGCACTAGTGGTGATGCACCACTGAAATTCCACTTAAGCCCATAGGGGCTTCAGTGGTACAAAGACCTAGTCTCTCTGAACAGGGGTGATTTCCCCATGTGCCACAAAACAGCCATCAGATAAGAATGACTCAGACACAATTGAGTGGATTGGTTTTTAACTTGTGAATTTGAGGGGGAAAGTATCTTATCAGTCTTCTCAACCAACCAATTCTCTTCCTAGAATGCATTAAGAACAGCTCAGAATTAAGTTACTAGCCAGAATGGTTCCCAAAAATTCAAATCAAATGGCAAACGCCACAGAAATTATTTAAATTTCACTATTTAATATGAAATAAACTGCAGAAATAACTATGCATAAGACATTATGCCATTGCATACACAGTAACCTCATTGCTGTTACATGAGGTAACTATGTATCATACAGATAGATAAATTCAGCACAATAAGTAAATGGCTCATCATCTACATAAACATATACCGTAAATGTAACAGCTCTGGTTTTCCCATGCAAGTCTGTTGAACTGCCTATAATTTATACTATTGCTCATATAGTAATGTAATTGTATACTCCAACATAACTAGCACCACATCGCTCAGCTAAACAGAAAGAAAAACAATTCTGAGTAAGTTACTTCATTCATTCATTTAAATGGACTCCATCTAGTGTGTGTGAGTGAGAGAGAGAGAAAGTATATTATATATAAACATACTTGTCATTGTTTGTAATGCAATCTTAGAAGCTGGAAAATAAAATTGCATTGTCATTTTTCCATTCTCCATTTTTTAAACACTTTGGTTTTCCTGTCTTGCCAATGGAGCATTGGTCAACATGGCTGCCTTTTATTTACTTCTCCATCAAAATATCATCATTTAGTGGGAAGTGCTTAGTTAGTTAACCACATGCTGCAACCAGCAGAGGGCGCTCACACTGTGATTTCAATAAGTCATGCCAAAGTGGTGGTGGTTTCTGTTTTTTGGTGGAAAAATGGCAGACAAACATACATTCATTTGTTAGATCCCAGATGACCTTCCCCACCAGAACAACAAGTCAAAAGGTCAGTCATATTTTAGACTTTAACAAGCAAATAGCATTCCTTTAATGTACATAAATGATATTTTATATCAGCTAAATATCACAATTGATTAATCAAGCAATTAGCAAGTGCCACAGCAGTGGACATAAATGCTTACAGTCCACTCAGCACTAAAAGGAATTACTGAGAAGAGGCTATCATGCAAATTAAAATTAAACACTGTTTTATTTATTTATTGCCTTGTCCTGTTGGAATTAGCTGTAGCTCTTAGGCCCCGATGCAGTTTTAATTTTTTAACTGCTAGCAGGCTTGGTAATGGGCAGTTCTAGTCATGACAAAGGGCCTAAGGGATTTTCTCATAGAGCCGCAGGCTTGCCAGTTTCTGAATGTCTTTGACTCCAATTAACTTTAATGGGAGTTGGGGATGCTCAGCACCTCTCTGATCAGGTTCCTAGGGAGCTGCATCCAGGTACCAAAGAAGCCTTTGTAAAAGAACTAGTGCTAGGCCCCTTAAATACAAGAGGGCCTAATTCTTATTTACATAAGGCTCCTTTACACTGCCAGAACAGAACGGCAATATTCCTAGAACAGTGTAAAAGGGGCTTCAGGGCCAGATTTTTAAAGGTATTTAGGTGCCTAGTGGGAATTTCAAATGTGCTTAGTTGCCTAACTCCCATTGAAATCAACAGAGAGTCTGCTGGGAAGAGGGCAGGTGACAACTCTCCAGAGCTTCCAGATGAGGCCTGGGAGAGGAATCTGCAAGAAGCAGACATCTGCTAGGAATATGCCTCAGCTGAGGGACCTACAAGGAGCAGAAGCCTGCTGGGCACAAAGCCCCAGCTAGAAGGGCTGCAAAAGACTGTGTTTGGAGGGTAGGCTATAAGGAAGTAGACACCCTGATAAAGGACTGGGAAGGTGTTTAACTAAGGAGGAGGTTTATATGGCTGCTGAAGCCCACTATAAACTGAAATGACTAATTGAGCCTAGAGAAGATAGCTGAAACGTTTTGAGTGTTATATTATAGCAATAAGCTACACCAGAAGCCGAGCAGTATTGTGGAAACCCCAGGATTTGTGATGGAAGGAGAAACTACTGCAAAGGGTGTTGTATGAAGTTCTATGTCTGGCATATAGTTGTTTTACTGGATATCTGACACTTACAAAAATAAAAGCATCCACCTTCGTTACTGTACAGCTCTTGACTGCCTCACATCATATGGGTTCCTCTCACTTAAGAGAGTTGGCTTCAGTCACTGTACTTGCTACTGAGATTAGCACAAAAGTAACTAATGCCTGTTACCTGGTGAAAGAACTGTTTAACATCATAAATTAAGTTTCCAGTAACATTGACATAATTCTTGTAGTGCTCTTTCTAAAACCTCTAATCTGTTTCAGGGAAGCTGGTTATATGTGAAGAACATGCGCCTTCTCCTCCCAAAGCACTGCATGGTGAAGTCACATTGCTGCTAATACTATGACAGAGACCCAGAGACTGAGGAGGCAGAGTGGTTCAGTTCAAGCAAAAATGTCTTAAAGGATCACAAACATTTAGGAGAACATAGATATGAACTGGAAGGTCTCTTAGGGAATTTGCCATCATAGATGGTTAAGAATAGCATCAAGAGGCAAATTATCTCTCTGGCAAAACCAACGTGGATATGTCCTTCTCTTGCCAGGCGGAGCTGTCTATCAGCCAGGAGTTCAAAGGAGGACTGTCCCCTTTAGGAATTTGCCAAAAATTCTGTTGCTTTCATGCAGGCAGCAGCAGTTCGGAGAACTTCAATCCATCATTCAACTTTCATTATTCAAAATACGTCATCTTTTCTGTAGCAGCTTCATAACTGGACCCTGTCTGTAGGTCACTCAATACCACTCCATATATTTTAGACAACTTTAAACTGAAACCCAGTCAGCAGTTTCTAATTGTATTGTGGATGATGATATTAACAAAGACAAAACTGCTCCTTATCATGGAAGAATTGGATGCCAGCTGGATGAACAATCATCCAAATCATAGTTTAGGTAAGTACTTTTCTAGGCACAACAAATGCATATCATGGGAGTACAAATGCATTGGGGTCTTTTAGAAAACAATGACGAAGTAAAGCAATGCAATAAAGGGTAAGTCCCTTGTGTCATCAGAACTAGGATTCAATTGTTTTAAATGCCCAGATTTGGTGGAGCAAAGGAAATCCCATTTTACAGTGTTTGCCATGGAACAAGAGAGAGCTTAAACAAATACAAGCCCCAATTCAGGAAAACAGTGCCATTCCACTGAAGTTAATTCAGTGCTTTCCTGAATAGGGACGCTTTAGTGGGTCGGGCTCCCAGTCAGGGAGCATCAAAAAGGGGAATGAGAGGTTAGGTCACTTCAAAAGAATATTAAAGGTTTTGTTTGGGGGAGTAGGGGACATGTTCCCTCATACCCCATTGGTTTGATGGTTTTGATTACAATCGGGACTCACAGTTTTAGGAAGAAAATATTAACCAGAAAAAGACTTTTTGCAGGTATGGAGAAGTAGTGGGAATAAACCAGAAATTGTATACTAGTAAAACATTAATTTAGGCCAAGCCAACCAACAATTTTTTCGCACAGCTCATAGACTATGCCATCACAGCCCTTAGCTGTACAGCCCTCAGGATAAATCTCCACATTAATTGGGAGAAGTGCAAGACTGGAGGACACGGGGAGGCAGATTAGATGCAACTGGAAAAGAAAATCTTTCCTTCTACCCTCTTCTCACCACTATCACCAGTGGGAGCACCCCTCTAGAGTACAAAAACAAGATGTATTTATCTAACACTTTCCTGCTCTAGACTGCTCAGGAGCTTGGAGGGAACCTGAGCTCCCTTAAATCCTACATTGTTTCTGTAGAATTAAAACTTTCACCTAAGTACAATCATGTTTCTGGACCTTATGGTTTTAAAAAAGCCTTCTATATGGGAGCTCTATGCAGAGCTGTCTTCCTGAGTCTAACAGTCTAAAACAGTAGCTCTACACTGGTGGGAATGCCTTAATAAAAGTCTAAGGCGGCCAATTTAAATGCCAGCTTTCACTCCTGATCACTTTAGCAGAAATATCAAACTCATCTATTTATCCACAATTATTGGACACAGTAGCAGAGATGATGGGGGTGGAGCAGGGCAGGGAAAGACGGCCTATATTAACTTAACAGAAAAGGTACAGTGCTATGAGCAGTGGAATCCTGTAATAACATCTGTTCTCTCCTTGATTTGGTAGTGGCTAAGCCTGCCCTCTAGCTAAAGTTCCATGTCTAAGAGAGAAGTGAGGGCAAATGGAAAAAATCACTGGGCTTCCTACCCATTGTCTAGGGAGATACAAGGGAAGGATTTTTCCCTGCAGTTTTCCTCTCTCCTTGTCAAGGATCAACAACTATGTACGGTAGTCCACCCTCATACTGATCTTCCTGCTGGCTGCCTGCTCTGCTCAGCACATCAGGGAGTTGGAAATGAGCTAGGATCTAGGCACATTGCAGCTGGGGAGAGAAGGAGCAGAGACTGCTACGGTCAAGGATTTGGAAAGGGGAACAAGAATTTGTTATGGCAAATCCTCCTCCCTGCCCAGATATGGGGCAGGGAAGAAGAGAATCTGCTGTCTAAAATCCCTCTGGAAGAATAGTTTTGTGGGTCTGAACTCAGGTAAAGGGGGAAGGTGGCTGATGCTTCCAAGAGTGAAGCCCAGAGAGAGGCAACTGGAAGTTGCTGGGTGAGGGGGGTTAAAAGGTACTAAGGGTCAGATCCTAGAGTTTGCTACAGCGACTCTAAGCAGCCTTAGAGCTACCCTAGTAGGCCAGCTGGGGGATTCCACCAGCTCTATACTAATCTCTCTCAGCCCCCTCCTAGCCCCAACGTATGGGATGTGCCAAGAAAGGGAGGGGCATGGCCAGAGTACAGCACAATGGCACCTTGATGGCCATTACATATGATGAAACTTGCAAAAGCCTTTAGATTGGTCTAAATTTTGTCAGGGGTCAAACTGGCTCCTGGCAGCTACAGTGATTGGGGGAGACAAGGGGTGGCTTTAAAACCATCTTTCCCTTCAAAACTTTTTTCTCCAACATTTTCAAGTCCTCTCAACTCCCAATGGAGACAGGAATCAAACTAATGATTGAAATAAAAATTGCAGGTGTGAAAGAGGCTATACAACTGAACATAAGCTTTCCATTACAGGGATATTATTACAGGGATATTACCCCTACTATATTGGAGGATTTAAAAATTCTAGAGTCTCATTCTCTATGGGTTTTAGAGTAATTTCTACACAGCCCTATTGGATTCATCCCTATTAAATTCTATAGAGAATTATTGGATTTTCTCCTTTTTGCGATATATTATTTGTCATTAAGCCCAGTTTTGGTTTCACTACTCCAGGGGCTCTGTTCCCAAACATCAAAAGACCACTTAAGAACTGCACCCAACTGCTACTATTGCACGCAGCCCTGAACACTGAAAGTGCCTTCTGTAACCTCTTCTAGTAGCTGAGAGTGTGATGGGGGACAGAGAAACCCAGCAGAGTTTCAGATAAATGACAGCACAGTTACCAGAGGAAAAAGAAACAAAGAAAAACCTACCTACAAAGGCTACTGCTCCCAGCAGACCTAAAACAGTCACCTCTCTCGTTCCTTCCCCATCACCCCACTCCAAAATGTGTGTGTGGAAGGAGAGGTGTAATGTTTACATTGTGAAACAACAAATTAACCAAAAGTTTGAAACTGGCACCTAGATACTGAAGCGATGGCACATTAGAAAAGTGGTGGATAGGTTCTGAATTTAAAAAAAAAAAAATGATGTAGCCAGTTAAAATCTATGCTAAAGGGGGCAGTGTCAAATAATTTTGACTCTGCATTTGACCTACTTTAACACAGTTATATTAATCTCAAGGGGAAGGTCCTCCAAATACATACACATTTAAGATCCATTGCTATTGCTAAATGATAGAAAACAATCACTCTTATTTTCATGGGCCCTACACAAAAGCAATATTTTATTCTCTCCTCTGCCTACCTCCACAGAAGCAAGTAACAAAAACTGTTCCCAAAATCCAGCCAACAGAGAAAAACAAGAAAGCTGTGTTAATTTCAAGCTTCATTAGCAAATACAAAACAAAACCCAAGGACAAAAGTCATCATTTACCAAATGGAAAAGGAAAACAAAATCAATAGAGAAGGAAGTTTTATTTTAAGCCTTGAAGAGAATATTGTAAACAATGGTGAGCTTAAAAAAGTGTATGTACAGCAAGTATATCTGACAGTGGGGTTTTAGAGATGATAGTGTGCACTAGAAAGATCTTGTGGGATTTGTTGATAAAGTAATATTTACAGAGAAATATACAATGGGGGCATCAGGAGACTTTTATTTAACAAGAATATTACACAAATTAAATCCAGACCCTACAGTTTGAGAAGTTTCATTACAGGTGTGCATCTTGTTATATTTTAACAGAACAAAACCTGATTATTTTTAAAGGCAGTTTAACAACTGCAGATTTCCAAAAAAAATGGCAAAGTGTCCTGCTCCCATTGATGGCAATATAAGTTTTGCCATTGAATTCAGTGGGAGCTGGAGTAGGATCTACCAGTGATGTTACATTGCCTATATCTGCAGATTTGGTCCTAGGTGTTAAGAAGGGGAGGGGTTCCTTCAGATCCTGCATTCCTAACACACCCAAGATTCCCAGTGAAGTCAACTGAAGTCTTGGTGAGCAAGAAACAAGATGAAGGGTCAGGACCTTCATTATCATCACATATGCTACCTCCTTCTTGTCAATGGCAAAAGAACAGGTTCTCCCCAGATGCCATTGATAAATAAATAATTTAGTGACTAAGCAGAGATGACTCACTGGATGAGGAGGGACAAGGGAGTTCAGGCTAGCTCTACACTAGAAACGTTTTCTGGCATAGTAATGTCAGTGTGATTGTTTTGCAACATTTCTATACTGGCAAAAGTCCAGTTATATGAGCATAAAGATGCCTTTGCCAGTATAGCTTATTTTGTTTAGGAAACTGATACCAGTAGCAGCTATAATGGCAAAGCTTTTCTAGTGTAGACTAGGCCTCAGGTTCAAATCCAAGGCCTTCTTTAGGAGACTAGGCTGTTCTGTATCTTTAATTTGAGACACTCAAAACCAGACTGCACAAAGCACTGTAGGGAACAATCTTGCACTGGCCCCTGGAGATGGACTGGGTAACCAAATAGACCCTTCAATTCATCTATGAATCAATACATCTTACCAGGCTGAGAAGATGAGTAACAGTTTAAAATAAATGTATGAACTCCTTCCTTACCACACACGCTCCATAAAACTAAATTTAGGATTCTACACCTGGCACCTCACACTTGCCTCCTCCTGAGTCACCCCAGCTGCTTAAAAGAAGTTCTGCATGCCTTTGAATGTCCAATAGTTCCCAAACTAGGGCTCAATTATGCAATGGTGCTGCACTTGAGAGTGCAGGGGACTTCCACTGGGAGATTCCACACCCAGAATGCTTGAACGCTCAGGCCCTTAGATTGCAAGCATCTCTCAGAATGAGCTGCTGAGTTACTAAAATGAAATGTAGCACTGCTGCAAATTGAGATGTTCCTTTTTTAAACCTCTATTTTCAGCAGCAATATTTCCCAGAACTGGTAAAGCCAAAACTTGTTTCACTCTATAGAAAAGATACATCAATACTCCTTCCAGCCTGGACACAAAAACCAATAACAAGAATTCAGCCTTTGGGTCTGTTCTTTGCTTTTTCAACAGTATATTTGTTCGGATTTGTGCCTACCACAGTAAAGCAAATAAGCTTTAAATATCTAACAGGGAAACAGTACCAAGAATTTAGGAGAAAGTAAACCAGAACAATCTTCACTTACCACATCCAATTTGCAAAAAATAAAAATACCCAGCACATGTATGAATGGCTTCTTTAAAGTAAGAGAGAGCAGAGTTGATCTTTATTTTCATAATTAAAAAAAAGTTTTTCCTTAAAGTAAATATTCAGTCTTTATTTTACATTAAGTGCTTTTTTTTTTTTTAATTTTCACGTCTTCACAAAATTGCTTTTAAATTTTGAAGTAAACTGTATTTTAAACAAAAATACTGTGCAACTTGAGCACTTCTTTTCTCTCTTAAATATTGAAATAAATAAAATAGTTGTCTTTTTTTTCAGTTTGTTTGTTTTTCAGTCATTTCTATTGTAGATCAATTCCAGTTTGACCTGGGTTTACACACACGCATAAAGGACAGTGAAATCAAGACGTTTAACAAAGAAAAGGTTTTCTTTGTATTGCACAAGCTTAGGGCATCCCAAAACTTCTGAGCAGGTGCCAGCAGGCTTTCCACAGTCCAGGCGCCTGTGCCAGCTGGGATGGGTTGGGCAAGGAGAGGAGAAATATCAAAGCATTCTGGCTTCTCTTGGCCGTCTTCGGAAATGGCTTGCTTGAAGGATGCTGGAGTCCATGAGGGCAGGACAGACTGCAGAGGGAAAGGCAATACAAAATAAAACTAAAAAACCCCAAACAAAAAAGCAATGCTTCAAAAAGAACAAAAGCAAAATCTTCCAGTTTGGCTCCCACTCCACTTCAACCTTCTAAAATATAGTTAGACAAAACTCAGTTTTCATTGAATGTGGGTGTCCTAAATGAATACCAAGAGAAGATAAATAGGACGTGAAGGGGTTACACCCAAAAAAATCCCATTGTGAGCTTTTTCACTGTGGAACACGTAGTTACATTCCCCCCATTACTCAGCTCCTACAACTGCTTCTTCACTAGCGGTTATGGCCTTTGGCTTATGAGATCCTGAGCTGTTTAAGTTATTATTATTAATCATTTATATAAAGCCACATGTGTATGGAAAGCAGGAACACATGTTCCCTACCCTGAGGAGTTATGTGATGCCAGCCAAATTTTAGAACTCACACATGTATGTGGTAGTGACAGCCATGTGATAATTCTGGAACAAGTGAAAAACTGAATATCACACCTGCACTCCACCCACTAGTTCATCTCCCCTGGGACTAACTCCTGTATTCCAAACCTCTGATCAGTGTCAAATAGCAACTACCAGAGTCTATCATTAAAATATTTCTTTCCTCAAAATGTGAAATCCACTCATCTCCCTCACCCGCAAAACTGCAATGGTCAGAAGTTCCAGGACAGGAAATATTCAGTCATGGAGCCGTGATGCATTTAAGAATCAAAGCCTCAGAAACTATTGGGGACAGAAAGAGATGCTGAGAGACCGGGGAGTTCCCCTTTCCTTCTGGACACACCACTCATTTCTAGTTCCAGTAAATTATGAGATATCAGGCCTTAAAATCATGAAACCTGAAGTTTCAAAATTATATTATAATTTCTCTTCTTTTTCATGATACTAAAGACAGATAGAGGGATATGAATAATAGTGCCACTCAGTTGTTTGAACTCTAAAACATTTCAAAAGTTTTTTCCCTATGAAATATATATTTTACAAACACATGAATAATTACAACCTACAAATAAATACAAAAAACAGGAAGAACAGGGCTTATTGAAAGCGTCAATTTATGTTACAGTAAAACACATACTGGGCAGATCTTATTTAAGCAAAATTCCCGGCCGAGTCAATAAGACGTTTGCCTGAGGAGTAGGCTAAGCAAAATTGATTGCCATTAGCAATGAGCTTAGGCCAAAGAATTTGGATCAGGATCCACATTTTGAACATTCAGAGTTTGGGGGTGTTTAGATCAGAGATTGTGTTTAGAGACCATCTCTAATGGTCATGAAAACAATTTACCAAATTATGGGACAACAGCAGGGGGAGAATGTATTCATAACAGATGGTGTCCCAAACTGGCTGGACTCAGCCACTGTCTGGATGCAGCTCTGATGTGTTCCACGCATCAGCAGGCAGCAATCTGAGCCTCTGTCTCTAATCAAGAACCAAAGTAAAGAGCTGTAAAATGGCAAATTTGAACTCAAAATGAGAAACTAATGTAAAAGCTTGAAGACGAAACAACATGGAGGTGGTTACTTACGACAAACTAAATATCGCATCCGGAAACAAACCAGCATCTCACATTAACTAGTGTATTTACAGTGCGATTTCACTGCAGTAGCAGAAACTAACTCAGAAAGCCCACTGCTGATCCTATTGAAGCTAATGGTGAAACTCTGATTTCTGTGGCAGCAGAACACAGGAGACACTAGTTAATGTGAGATGCTCATTTGTTTCGGTAGGCGATATTTAGTTTGTTGTAAGTAATCCTCCCATAGTTGCTTCATTCTGATACAAGTCATAAAATCAGTAAGGTAGGGAGAGGGAGGAAAATATGAGCTAATTTCATTTCCATCCCTTCTTTGCCACTTGCACAAATAAAGCTCATGCTACACATTTATTTCCTAGCCATTATATCAGCTAGGTCTGTGTTAATTCCCCACCCACTCATAAATCACCCAATCAGCAATATTCTATTTAAGATTTTAAACTGTCATCTTCCAGTTAAGCGGGCCCTTTAATTAAATACCAGGAGTTGGAGCATACCAAGAATGGCCTGGACACTCTACCTGGCCTTTCCTCCCACGGGTCAGTTGCTCAAGTGGTCCTGCACTCTCGAACTCCACTAGCCCCACCTCTAAGATTCAAGGAGAACTTGCAGGGGTTGGATCAAGAAGCTGTGGGTCTTCCTGCAAGTGTTCTGAGGCCCTTTGGTATGGAGGAGTTGGGAGGTGCTTGGGAAGGTGCCCCCACATTATTTAGGGAACATACAAAAGCCTGAATATAAAACCTGAGAAACAATGGACCCTGAGCTCCAGCCTGAGCCGCAACTTCAAAGCACGGTCTATACAGCTAATTTTAGAGCCCTGCTAGCCCAAGTCTGTTGACCCAGGCTGGGGAGTTCGCTCCAAAATGTTGTGTAGGCATACCCTGAGGTTGTAGAGCGTAACATTTCCCTCGGGTTTAAGAGATTATTTCTCTCCCCCAGCCCCCACACACCCCCAATTTATGACCTGGAATTCAAGTCCATAAACTCTCTTTATGCCTTTTTGGTTTGGTCAGTGGCTTGTTTTTCTTGGGATACACAACTAAGACCGTGCAACTCCCCCACCCCTACTGAGAAGTCTGTGGTGCTGGTGGTGTCAGGCGCTTCCTTTTTCCTCTGGCTAATTACAGCTCCTCTCACATATTCTCTGCCTTCAAACTGCATGTGATCTGACTCTCCTCTCCCCCACTCCTACAAGAGTATCAATTAGCACCCCTGTGGACTTGCTTATGCTTTCATCTCTGACCTCTATGGCCAACCCTCTTCCCCTATTCTCAATCCCATGCCTCAATACCATTCAACACTCCTGGGTGTATTTAACTTCTATTCCGGTGATCACTTCCATAGTCACAATTATGGCCACTCTCCCAGCCTGGTTTTCACCAGGCACTGTTTCCTCTCCCACCACTGCATTTTCGTTTCCTCTCTGTTATCACATCTTTTGTTCAGCATCACTGTCTGTGACATTCAAACGCCAGCAATCTCTCAGATTCCTCTATTGCTCTCAACTCTCTCCTCCCTTCCTTGACTGCCCTGCACTCTGCATATTGACTCCATGACCACAGCCTTCAACTCCAGTTCTCCTTCATGCTCCACTCCTACACTACACTCTCACACTGCTCAGCCTGTCCTATTAAACCCTGAGCTGCAGCTCTCTCCTCGCCTTTGTTATCTTACCATAGCGAGCACATCTGAAGAAGTCCCATGACTACACTGCCCTCCTCCACAATACATTTATCCTTTCTTCCTTCATCTGTCAGGACCAGATCAACCCAAGGAGTGTGTACACACACACACACACACACACACACACACAATATAGCTACTGGGGATTTTGTACACTACTAATAAATGTTGGCTGGCATTTTTATACATGAGCTTATTGTGCACTCTTACTGAGGGCATTGCCCCTGCCCTGTTGCCATTAAGGTGGGCACCTAGTGGCTACAGGCACAAATTGACATATATGGTCATCATAACTTTATTCATGAAAGTAAGCCATTATTTAATTCATTATTAATATTTGATTATCATCTGTATTCCAGTAAGGCCTGGAATGTGCCAGGTACTGCTCACACAGGCAAAGACAAAATCTCTACCCTGAACAATTTACACTTAGACACTAAAACCTAGAAAAATGGACTAAAAAGGACAAAGTTCCAGCATTTCCCTTTTCCTTGTTAACCCATCTTCCACATTACTCCCATGAATCTTTTCTCCTTCAAAATATATTCAACCTTTTTTTGGGTCTCTATATATTTAAAGGAACACTGTCAAATTTAAAAAAAAAAATCACAATTCTGTCTAAAAAAAACCTTTTTTTTTTTTTTTTTGCTTCTTTAATTCCAAGTAGCCACTATGGCAGTGGTCCCCAAACTGCCTCAGGGGGCATACAGGAATGTTCAAGGCGGCACGTGGCAGGGCCCGGGCCAGCCCTCACAGTGGGATGGGCGGGGGTACCATCCAGCCCCACAACTAGCTCTGACCCCAGTCGTAACTCCACTCTGCCCCCACACCACCTCCGCCCCAGCCACAACTCCACTCTGCCCCCTGCTCCACCCCAACCCAGCTCCAGCCCCAGCTACTCCTCCCCCCTGCTCCACCAGCAGACCAACTCAGCCTCTAGCCTCAGCTCCTCCACCATCCCCAGTTCTGCTCCAGCTCCACCTTCAACCTGGCTGTGCAGTAATGGGAGTGGGGGGCGTGGACAGATTCCATTACTGGTAAGGGGGGGGCTTCCATTACTGGTAAGGGGGGCACAACAGGAAAAGTTTGGCACCACTGCCCTATAGTATGATAACTGTAGCAGAAGGATATAAGAAATAACATTTTCTTCTCAACGTATTTTTTTTAAGTTTGTTTACTTTGTGCATTTGACAGCACTTTGTGAATAAACAGTTCTACTGCTTCCTTTGTATAGTCAGTGTCCTCTGTTGCTTGTGTGGCCTTTAACACAGCAACAGGAGAGAGAAAAACATGTTTAAAATACAAAGTTACAAATGTGACTGAAAACCCATAAACATTAGCTGGGGTGGACAGGGAGAAGGGCAGGTGTAGTGTGAAAAAGTACTTTAAACTATTTTTTTTTTAAATATATTAGATTTCAAGTTCATAGCATCCTTTTAAGTCTTCAGAACTACTGGACCAGATTCTGCTCTCAGCTACATTGACACAAATCCAAAGGAACTCCACTGACTTTATTGGTATTACTCTGGATTCATATTAGGGTCAGTAAGAAAATAATGTGGCCAATGTGTCTATTCAACTGTGGACTCCATTCCATTCTATCCTCCACCCTGACTTCCATTCCTTCAGTCTTCACATTTTAATGTCTGGATTTTAATATATATGAATAAAATAACAGATAGATAAGCAAAACAATGTCTACAAGGCTATTATTCTTTCAGGGATTTGAGATAATCAGACAGCTCTGTTCTCGTGGCTCACCATCAGAAGCAAGATGGAATTTAAGCTTTTAATAAACACAGAAGCGTTTCACAAACTGCAGACTGTAGAAACAAAATATTAGAAATCTATTCCATGTATTTGTTCAAACAAAACAGAATGATTATGGAAAGAGTGAATGTTAAAAGTTCATGTTTCATTGACATAGTTAAGTCAAAATACCATTGATCTGACATTTGATCGATTATAATATGACTTGACACAGCAGTGGGAACATAGCCCAGTAGAATAACATCAGGAAAAGATTACCAACATGGGCATGCCTTAAAGGAAACTTTCTTTGGGTCACACATGCATTAATATATACTATATATATAAATACAGATTTATTTTGTAATTTTATGCAGGAACGTTTTCTACAGTTCTAAGGGCAGATTCTTAATGGAATCCAGAAGTCAATGGCATCACTCCGGATTTACACCTGCATATCTGATGGCAGATTCTGGCCATTAGTTATTTCATTCCTGATGTCAACTATAAAGATGCACAGAAGCATCACACCCAGATGTTTAATAATAAAATAAGGATTAGAGTTTATGTTAACACTGGAATGTAGCAAAAAGGCTGAAGGAGCCATAAAATACCTGTTACAAACTGTGCTGTGCTGCCCCCGCAAAAGAAAGAGAGAGTAATGGAAACAACCAGCCCCTTTTGGACATGATTTACTCAAGAACTAGAACAATGTACACCCAAAGTCTACAGTGCATGCATGTGTTTCTATCATGAGTTCTGGAAACATGAACACATCACTCAAGCTTCCCTCTTTGCGTGAAACTCTGGCTCCACTGAAGACAATGGAAATGTCATTGACTTCAGCGGGGTCAGGATCTCACCTTTATGGTTTATGTTGGCACTATAAAATGACAAAAATATATCCTTACCCCTAATCCTGCAGTCCTTGCAATGAGAGCATTGCCTGCATTAGGACTGCAGGATGGAACCTACACGCTTAATGTTTGGGTATGCTTTATTCCTAGTTATATGTATTGGGCCAAAGCCTGCTCCTACAAAACTCCCATTAAATTAATAGGGAACAGGATCTAGCCTGCTGTACATAACACAATCACAGAGTTTACTTTAAAGGACTTACTGATATAATAAAACAATAAATGGTTTGTTGAAAATCCACAGCACAAAGAGTTCACAGTGGCTGAACAACATTTCTGTTGGGACATACCTTTCAAATCTGTTGCATGGCTCCTCGGTCATGGGACAGCGCTGGGAGGGAATCACTCTCTTCTCCATTGCCCTCAGGACTTTAGTGAGTATTGCTTTGGTTTATTTCAAGAGAAGCTATTGAAAAACAACATAAAGTGCCTCACAAGACACTACAGACAGAGAAAAATCTGGGCAACAAAATGTGTGTGTGAATTTAAAAAAAAAAAAAAAGAAAAGAAAAATATAGGTGAGGTATTTTTCCTTTTAATTTCTTCAATGATTCATTCCTCCAGCTGTTTTGTCTTTGCAGAGTCTGTGACTTGCCATTTATATTCCATCCCTGTGCTTGGAAATTGCTCTCCATGAGGTGAAAGGTGAAGAAGAGGGAAAAAAAGAGAAAAAAAGCCGCACGGAGTGAGGAGAAGATGAAAAGGTTGGAGGGGAGGAGGAGGAGATCTCTTACGAGTGCAGAGGTGTCCAGAGGAATGATGGAAATGTGTTCCTCAATGTCATGGTCTTCAGAGCTGCTTGTGTTTTCAAGCTGTTAAGGGTGAGTGGTAGAGGAGCACGTGATGGGGAGTCACAAATTCCACGCGCTACAGTAAGTGCAAAATCTCACATTGCAGAAGTCATCAAACCACGGGCTTCATTGTCATCTCAAACAATCCACCCCACAGTGGTTTTTCTAGAAACAGTTCTAGTATCAAGTAGATGTCCATTGCTTTTTTATTTTTTGTATTTTGTATTTAAAAAGTCTTTTTTCTAATAATATATAGAATATATAAATAATAATAATAATAATTAAAAAATTATTTGGGTTGGGTTTCTGCTCTCCAACCCATTTGTATTTTTTGTGGTTTGCTGATATATATTAAAAGATGAGAAAATCAACTCTGCTCATTATTAAAAAAGAAAAAAAAAAAAAAAACCTAAATCCACATTTCAGGTTTCCAGAGAGAAAGAGGGGGAGGAGAAAGGAAACAAATTAAAATGAAAAAATAAAAAGTGAATCAAAACTTTCTGTCTCTTTGAAGTAGTCTGTGTTTTATACGTTTGTGCTTTCAGTGTACACACCCAAAGGGGAAAAAAAAGGGATCTAAAATTTAAAAAAAAAAAAAGTAATAATAATAATCATAGTAGTAAAAAGGATAGAAAATCGCTCAAAGAGTTTCTGTATCTGTTTAGTTATTTTAGCAGCCACCCTTTTTATTTGTAGAGGGAGAGCTGCTACCATGGCCGCCTCCTCGGCTCAAGAGAGGCTCTTCCGCATCATCCTCATCAAAGCCGTGAAAGGTCGAGGTGTCACTTTCCGATGTGGAACCGAACAAGTCCTCCGTAGTGCGTGCTGGCGCTGCTTCCTCCTTCCTGCCTTCTCTTCCCAAATGAGCTGACATGTATGATGAATATATCAGCACATGGGTTAAGCAACAGGCATCATCATTATTTTTTAAATCATCATAATTATCAAACAATGCAGACTATAAACCTGGTAGGTGTGTGTGTGCCCACAAATCAACAACAACATAGGATAGTAGAATAGCAGTAAGAAAAGGTAAAAAGGGGTTGGTTTCTCTTTTAAAGAAAAAAACCTACAATAACACAGATGCCCGTAGGTATGGCAGCGAAAGGGTTAATGTTGTTTTCCCTCTTCAAGAGACATTAAAACTATTCTCTCTTGATTACTTTGCTCAGTTTTAAAAGACTTTTAGACCACATAAATAATTAGAAGCTGTTAGATTTAAGCACAATGATTGTCCTTCAGATTGGCATCAACTGTCATGAATTTACTGCTGTAGAATGACAACTTACTACGTATTTCATCAGTATTGCCATGGGGTGAGTTTTTTAAAAAATTCATCCCTGTCTCTTCCTGTCCCTGCCCTAAAGTAGCTCCTTTGAAGACAAAGTGAAAAACATTTTAAAGACTAAATATTCATTAAATTAATATATTCCATGTTAGAAATTCTATGGAGTCGCTTGTGAAAAACAAAAATGAATCTACGCCATCTAGCAGCTAAAACTGCCAGAATAAAGAATGATCTGCTTTGGTCTAAACTCGAAAGTTTAGAAAGTCTTTCAGTCCATTTTTTCCATATAGGGTAAGAAATCCTCAGCACAGACATCAGGAGCAACAAACAATAACAACAACAACAAAACTTTAAAAAGAGAAGTTAAATACTGAAATCTGTAAAACTGAACTTTTTTCTGAATCAAATGTGATATGTAATTTGCAGTACAGATGTCAGAATCCCACTTCAAGAAATGCAGGGGAAAATATGGCCCTTGAGCCCTAGGAAAATGAAAGCATCGTGTTTGGTAGGGGAGGTTTGTGGTGCTATTCAGAAGCACTAACATGATGATACACCAATTGCTTGGTCCCTTAAGCTGAAGGAAGCAGCTCTGTTGCAATTATACTGTATTTCCTAAGGAACAGACTTAGAATCAAATCCTGTACCCCAAAAGGAAATGAATATAATAAAAGAATCGGTAAGTAAAATAATCACTTCATAGGGATGTGATTTGACTGACTGAATACTGGAAAGAAACAAAAGAATGCACATGGTCTCCCCTCCATTTGTCTTTCATCACCAAGAAAAGTCATGATGGCAGCCACCAGTCATTAATATTATAGCTTAAAAATCTATGCATAGTTCCACCATAGGCATTCTCATCACACATCTATCACACAGATGGAGAACCCTTGTAAATGACTCAGGCAGATGAGAATTTGTAAAAAGTGTTTTATGGAATTGTTTCGGGGGGCTTGTCCACAGCTAGGATACAACAGCTACATGGGGCCTGATAATCTACTTTGCAATACAACAAGGAAGCCAACAAACTAGTGTATCTCAGTCATGTTCTGAAGACAAACATAAAATTACCGTAACAAATAGCTATGTGACAGAACATTTGGATCCCCCTCATTGTGCAAGATTGGGGCAACGTTGAAATAAGTGAAACTGGAAAATAACACCCCAGGCAAAAGGAAAAACGGGAATCATTTTCCAGTATGTCAGTGTAAACAGTGTAAGCTTCTTCTCCTTTATTATGAAGCAAACACAAAAGCACAAAAAGACTCATGTTAGTGTTTGCGGAGCACTTGTAGCAAAGCTCTTAGAAGATCAAGGGTTGCCATTGGTCCACTGATAAGTAATTGTCTTCAAAGTTCAGAACAATGGTAGAGGACATTTGTCATTTAGGGCCCAGTCCTGCTCCCTTTGAATTTGATAGGAATTTTGATATTAATTTCAATGGGAGGATGAGCAGGCTGTTATTTCAGTACCAGAACACTCTACATTATATATCAGCAATTATACAACAAACACTTTCCAGTGAATAAAGAGCAGCAGTAGCAGCAATTTTGAAGGTTTCAAATTTCAAAGTTTTCTTTTGTTTTCACTTATAATCCATGGCCTTCCTACCCCCTTTTCAAAAAATCACAACAATTGGGAAATTTGAATTGGGGGTGGAATATGCTGTTTGTTGTTAGAGACCCCATTTCCTCCCCCAGCCAAAAATAACAGCTCAGCTGGGACAAAAAGAAAAAACAACCAACCACCCAGAAATAAAGACAGCTCAGGATGGGGAAAGATGCAACTGCCTAAATTTAAAAAGAGACACAGGAAGAAAACAGATAAATAAAACCCTCTTTAAACAAAATTAATGATAGTCATCTTATAAGAGGATAATTCTTGACAGCTACTGCCATTCCTACCCTGTAATTTCCCCTCTCTTTCTTTTTTGGATGAAGAAATGCATGAAATGTGTAATCAATGGAAATGCTCGTCATGCAACTTTCATAAATCTTGAAAGTAATTTACATTTGTAATTACGGCATTTGAAGACAGAGCCCATCCTTTAACATTGTCATAGGATTTTCTCCCTCCATTTAAATAAGAACAAGTATGAGTACTTATGTTCATGGCAGCCAATAAATACAATATAGCAGTATATAGATAGATACATAGATTATATCATAATTGTCTTGTTAGCCCATTAGCAGAACAGAAACTTTGACAACCATCCTTCCCCACAAACAATAAGCAACTACCCCAAAACATCAGAAAGAGCAAAAAGGGAATCGTGCTAAATTGTTCATCTTAGAAAGTTGCAAGGAGAAGTCACCTACCCGAGCGTCCACAGTCTGAGCATGACACAAGCTCCTCTGGACAGCCACTTTTTTTGTTCATACTGGAGCCTCCAAGGCAGAAGTCACAGTAGTTGTTGGGAATGATAGCCCCGTCTGGTCCTTTCTGGGCTGCAGGCAGGTTAGAAATCATATTTACTTAAAGAGCACACACTATGTACATTTCCCCCTTCTCCTCTTCGCTGTAACATTAAGTTAATGACTTTGGTGACGATAGCCTTCCCCAAATATTTTCTATTAGGGTGACAAGCGAATTGTACAAATCACTTTCATTTTAAGTACATTACATACCAAGGCACAGAGCTCAGGCTCTTCTGAACATCCTGTTCAAATGGGCAAGTCTGGTGAGCAATGTCCTGCTCTTCCTTAACATGCGGAGCGGTTGTGTTGATATTGAACAATCCTAAGTGTTTTACTTTTTTTTTTCTTTTAAAGAAACACTGTCAGCTTAAACATTCCATTTCTTACTCTAAATTTTTTACCTATACTTATTTGATTTTTATAAATAACTCTTAGGATTTCTATAACAGAAAGAAATTAGAGGGGGAAAAGCATTCTCTCTTTAGCTTGTGTACTTTGTGCCTTTCGCAGCACTTTGCATACAGTAAATGTCACCTTTTCCTCATATAATCAGTTAGTCCCTGATCCCGCACTGGAATCTGCTAGCAATCCCTGTGTCCATACAGAATCCCAAATAAATGGGATCTCTGCTAATGGAACTACAGGCAAAATCAGAGCCTTAGCCAGTACTCTCTGTCATTTTTCTTTTGCACAGCAACCAGGGAAGAGAAGTAAAATAGAAAAAAATTGTAAAGACACAAAATACCAAACTCACACCAGGATTCCCAAAAGTGTCATGAACTGTTGACTGAACAGGTCTGTTCAGGTCATATTCACAGGTCTGTATCTAAAATCAGATGCAGTTTGTCATTTCAATTAAATGTGGCTCGGTGTTTTCAACAAAGGCTTTGTCTAAATACAGATTTATACCTACTTAACTAAATCAATACAAGACATTTTAAAAATGGTTTAAGGGTGTCCACACAAGGGTTTGCACCAGTTTAACTAAATCAGTTGAAAAAGACACCTTTCGTCAGGCCACTGAGAGTTTTTGTGCAGAAAAGACCTAGGCTCCACCGAACACAAGGTTTAAAACCAAAAGAAAAGGATCTCAGAAATCCTGGCAAATTAACCTTCAAATTCCACAGGGTTCCAGTTCAAAACACATTTTAAAAAATGCTGGGTTTGGCTAAACAAGGTTGTGTTTTTCTTAGAGCCTGAGCTTGTGGGGGCAAACAACTTGGTTAGTTTTAAGAGAGAATTGGGCAAATGTATGAGTGCAATTGAATGATGGGGTTGCTTGTGATGGCAGGGGGCAGGACTCAATAGAAAGGGGGCTCACTTCCAGTTTATGTCTTATTTTCCTAAAGCTCATGCTTCAGGATTTCAACTGGCCACTGACGGGGTCAGGAAGGGATTCCCTCCCCCCCGGCCCCGTTCCCCCCATGTATGCTGGGAGGTTTTTTTATCTCCTTTCTCTGAAGCATCATGGATGGTCATGACTGGAGATGGAGCACTGAGTGGGATGGGCCAGAGGTCTGAGATGGCACTAAGTATTTTCTCTCTCTCAGGTACTTGGCTGGATGGTTCTATGCTCAGAGTCTAACTGAATGCCATATCTGGGACTGGGAGGGAATTTCCCCCAGGTCAGATTGTCAGTGACCTTGGAGAGTTTCCCCTTTCTCTGCTGTGTGTGGGTGCGGGTCACTTGCTGGGATAATCTGGGCATATCTCATTTAATCATTTCCGTGTCATTACGGGGGCTGCTAGCACTGGTGCACCTCAGTCCCACCTATTCTCTCATTGTGGCACATAACAGCCTAGTCTGCTGTAGGTTTCATTTACTTTTGTCTCATGTCCATTGTTGAGTTTAGTGTGTGGGTGCTCGGTGGTGTTGGAGGCCCGTGATCTACAGAAAGTCAGACTACATGATGTAGAGATCCCTTCGGGCCTTAAACTCTGTGACTCCTGGAGTCATATGAATATCTAAGCTTTTATTTAACAACAAAAAAATGCTTCTAGTCCTCATGGTTACAGAGAATTTTTGTCCCTGATATGCATTTCAAAATTAGAAATGTTTCAGCTGTACTTGAAAATGTGAACCACATCATAAACCAGAAGGCAAATAAAAAGAACTCCATATTTATTTTTTAAATTTCATGGATTTTATGCCAATCTCAATTTTTGGGGCCTGACTCATGATTTTTAAATGCTTGGGGCTGGCAACACTGCAAAGAAGAGGCCTAATTCTCCATTGCCTTGCACCATGTTGTAGTCCTTTATATTTGTGCAACTTGAATGCAAATTGCGTGTAAAATGCTACCATGCAATGAGTAGAGAATTCTCATTCGGTAATTCGGCACTTAGGACGGAAGAATCCCATTCACTGCTACAGACTAGGGACCGAATGGCTAGGTAGCAGTTCTGCAGAAAAGGACCTAGGGGTCACAGTGGACGAGAAGCTGGATATGAGTCAACAGTGTGCTCTTGTTGCCAAGAAGGCTAACGGCATTTGGGGCTGTATAAGTAGGGGCATTGCCAGTAGATCGAGGAACATGATCGTTCCCCTTTATTCGACATTGGTGAGGCCTCATCTGGAGTACTGTGTCCAGTTTTGGGCCCCACACTACAAGAAGGATGTGGAAAAATTGGAAAGAGTCCAGGGGAGGGCAACAAAAATGATTAGGGGGCTGAAGCACATGACTTATGAGGAGAGGCTGAGGGAACTGGGATTGTTTACTCTCCAGAAGAGAAGAATGAGGGGGGATTTGATAGCAGCCTTCAACTACCTGAAGGGGGGTTCCAAAGAGGATGGAGCTCGGCTGTTCTCAGTGGTGGCAGATGACAGAACAAGGAGCAATGGTCTCAAGTTGCAGTGGGGGAGGTCTAGATTGGATATTAGGAAACACTATTTCACTAGGAGGGTGGTGAAGCACTGGAATGCGTTACCTAGGCAGGTGGTGGAGTCTCCTTCCTTGGAGGTTTTTAAGGCCCGGCTTGACAAAGCCCTGGCTGGGATGATTTAGTTGGGAATTGGTCCTGCTTTGAGCAGGGGGTTGGACTAGATCACCTCCTGAGGTCCCTTCCAACCCTGATATTCTATGATTCTATGATTAAATGAATACAGCAAATTGCTTACAATTAGATGGATGCTATTAAAAAGGGACTTTCTTACCCTCTTTACTCTTGCTCTATCCACCCCCTTCCCATCCTTTTTCTTTCCATTTATCTTATCTTCTCCTAAGTTAACGCACCCACATAAACACAGGCAGCAGGTAAAATAGACAAGAGAAGGCTAAGCCTTCCTTGGCACAGCTCCTGCTGACCCGCCACCTGGGCCACAGTGGCCCTGCCCCGAGGCTGCCACTGTCTGCTGCTGCCTGCCTGCCGCTGCTCGCCATGTACCTCCTCCTCAGGCATGGGGGAGTGAGGAGGGAACGCGGCGAGCCAGTGGTGGGCCGGAGGGTCTGGCGGGGGAGTGAAGTGGCTCGCTCAGCTGTGCACTGGGGCTGGCCAGGTGCGGGGAGGCTGCTGGCTTGGCCCGGCCCAGTGTGCCTGGGGCTAAGCAGGCAGCTCTGGAGAGGCCAGTGGCTCGGCCTGGTGATTGGTGGGGTCGGGGTCTGTCCCATCCAGGAGATGGCTTGGCCCAGCATGGCCAGCTCGGGGGGGCCGGCAGCTCGGCCTGGCGTTTGGAGGGGCCAGGACCTGTCCCGTCCAAGGGCCAGCTTGGCCCAGTGTGGCCGGCTCGGGGGGGTTGGCAACTCAGCCCAGCGTAGCTAGGACTGTACTGGTGCTCGGGGTGGGGGGTGGCCTGGCGTGGCTGAGGTGGACAGGCCGCAGGGCTCCTCCAGTTGCCGAGGGGGGGATAGGGGCTCCGGCATGCAGGGGGCAGGGCCTTGGGCAGAAGGGGCGCAGCCAGCAGGCTAGCCTCCCCAATGCGGGGGTTCACCCGCCGCCCATGCACATAAACAAACAAATAAATGAAACTAACACTCCATTTGCTGCCATCTCAGAGTTCACTCTGCCTGTGTGTTCTACCCCTTCCCCCACCCTGTGTCTGTCTTGTCTATTTTCACTGTAAGCTCTTCAGGGCAGGGACCATCTACCACTCAGTGTTTGTACAGTGCCTGGCACAGTGGGGGCCCATTCTCGGCTGGCCTTTCAGCACTGCCATAATAAACAGGGGTAATAATCTTCACAGCATGGCAGTTCCTTCTATTGCCCTACTCACTTTCGGCTTGATCCAAAGCTCACAAAAATCACTAGAAGTCTTCCAACTGAATTCAAAGGGCTTTGAAGCAGGCCCTTTGCTTCCACTTGAGGCCAAATATTCCATAACGAATACCTAGAGGAGCATATCCTGAAAGCCCATATTTTGCAATGAAGAAAAAAAAAACGGATTTTTCTTAGAAAATATTACAAGCTTCTTTGTCTCAGACTTAGGCCCAGATTCCCCCTCCTGTACCTGTTCCCCACCGTTCACATCTACGTCCAACATTTGGCTGCCAGCTCAGTTCAAAGCCAGCCAATAACCCATCCTGTGTATTTCAAGTTTTCCCTTGGAGAACTCGATGATATATAATCTGAACCTATAGGGTAAGTGCCACTGTGCTTCTCTTGCTCTCTTTGCCCCCCACTGCTGACAGATCTCATCCCTCTGCAGGGCTGACATGTTTCCATAGCAACCAGAATCTTAGCTCCGGTTGCCTCTGGTCTTGCCACCTGTTATTACTTCATCTCTCAAGTGTAAGGAATTGTAGCATGTCCCCTTATTTTGCTGCTCAAAATGCATCTACAGAGAATAGACTGACTCAAGAAACAAGAAATTAAAATAAAAAAATACATCAATGGGAGTTTGGGGGAGCAGCTGCTAGAAGATACACTTCAGGAAAAGCCACCCTCTAACAGAGCAAGAAATGGATTCCCAGCTGGAGATGCACCCACTTCCACCTGGCTTATTCCCAGGTTTTAGTGAGAAATGGAGAAATTCATGGGGGTGGGTTGCAAAGGGAATGGCTCATTGCACAGACCTGCCAGTTTTTTAGTGTAGGGCAGAGCTCTGGATTAGAATAACACAAGGTAGATGGTATAATCTGTGGGTGTAGTGAAGGACAGGCCAAGTGGAGCTCAAATAAATTTTAGTTCACTTCACCCCCCTTCCCTCTCTCTCTCTCACACACACACACACACACACACACACACACACACACACACACACACTTTTATGTATTGCTCTCTCCTATAAACTATTTTTACAACTTTTTCATTAAAACTCATGGGAGGAAAAATGCAAGTCAAACAAAATGAGAGGAAATGGCCAGATTCTTTGCCATGCAAGCCTGAGAAGAAGGCTGCACCATCCAAAGAAATGGTACAATCTGCACACACCCAGAACTGGCAACTCCCATAACAGCATTTTGGCCCCTGCTGGAATCAGTCTCGTGATGACACAAGAAGCTCCGGCCTTTGTGTGATTTCTAGCCCTGCTCTGTAGCTCTGATTGGCTGGTCTTTTCCAAGAGGTGGGGTAGTGGGAAAAGCAGTCAAATCAGACCTTCTGGAGGACACAGGTAGGGTTCTCCCATCCTCCCCTTATGAGCAGAGAGGAGTTTTTGGGTAGGACAGGGAGCATCTGATGCCATTTTCACAGGAACGGCTATGGGGCTGCGGACCATAATTAATTGATGGGCTGTGGGTGGGCAGGTGTGGAGCTGGGAGGACACATAAATTAATTGGATTTTTTCGGTTTGGGGAGAAGGTGTTAGCTCTCTGAGCCGTCAGGCAGCACTTTATACAAATTTGAGCAATTTGATCTCAGCTGAATCTTCTAGCAAGAGCTCCTGCAGCAGGGGGCCAAAATCATGTGATTCACTGTAAATCTGTAAGAGTTGGCAAATGGTAATTGTCCAGCACGCACTGGAGATGACCAGGGTGAGTTGTAAAATGAGAAAACAGACCAAAAACCCATTATATTAAAATCTCCTGGTTTCTGGGCCAATCTCAGGATTGGGAGGGATCTGATTTATGAGTTTTTAACTTTTGGGGTTGGCAATACAGTACTCCCATCACACCGGAAACTTAGGGAGGGATTGCACTACCTGAGACACAATCCATCCTGGAGCTCACACTGGCGCAGTGCAGCTCTGCACTCATCCAAAATGGGCTAGTACATTATGGGCACACATTGGTCCCTCCTAAATGTAGAGCACTTTGAGGATGGAAATTGCACCCATGAGGCATGTGTGAACTCATGTTAACTAATTTCAAGCCCAGTCAAACACTGGGAGCTTTCTTGGGTTTGTATTCTGCTTTGGAGAAAGGAGTCGAGAGGTGAGAGAAAAATTATAATAAAAAATATAAATATGTGAATTACACTATACAGAGAGCCCGAACCTGAGCCAGCCTTGGTTTTTTTGAGGGAGGAAGTGGTAGTGATGCAGCATATGATTTTTAAAGGCCAATTACTCAGTCAAATCAGGATCAATTTCCTGCAAAACACTTCAAAGTGCTTCTCCTCAATGAAGGCTACTTTCTTGCCAAAATGTCTGCGCCCAGCCATTTAAAGCCTCAAGAAGATTTTGTATAATTTTGTATGTTTTCACCCTCCCTGCATTCATAATGACTGAACAAGGTTTCCTCAAACTTCCCCACAACATTCAGGCATGGAAAATGTCAGCCCAAAAGGTAAATGTTTGGGAAAATTATGATTAACTAAAACCAGAGGGTACAAATGGAACCTGTTATGCAACCTTAATGACAGCAGCCACTTCTGCTATAAGTCTGACAGCACCCTCAAATTTCATTTTAAAATGACATTTACATTCATGCCTTTATAAAAACCAACAAAAGAAAAGAAAGAAAAATGGAATAAACTAATGAGATATCTAATCAGGGCATATGCAGCTCTTCACTGAAAAGGCACCTGCTGTAGGATTTCCTGTAGGAAGGTGGGTGTTGGAGCATTCCTGCATTCAAATGTAGCTCCTATCACCTCCCCAGTGAGAAACAGCACTAAGGCAGAGAAAGGGAGGCCTGATGTAGCTTTTCAAATTGATGCTGCTTGTGGAGAGGAACAAACAGTTCATCTCCAACCGAGGGGCTGGCTCTTGTCATTTATTCATCTCCAGCCCCCTGCCTGGATGGAAATAAAAATGTTTCAAAGAAGGCTGTGTGGGGGAGCTGGAGGACAGCTTGGAAGCACAGTGAGGTTAGTGCATTAATTTTTTATCTTTGAAGTCTAGGTATCTAATTATGCTTAGAATACACAAATGCCGTTGACTGATCTCTCAACTAGAGATTTGTCCACATCACAAGATCTGCCATAGAAATGGGCAAAATTGGCAGATGCCCTGAACTCGTACAGCAGTTGGTTTGACAAGTCAAATCTGCATGTTAGCAGAGCTGTGTGAATGCTCTGGACTGCAGCAGCATTAGCAGAGTGTGTGGCAAGTCCAGACTGATATTGGAAGAGGTGTCCAGGCACATGAAGTCTGAACAGCATCTTTTCACACTATGTCTGACTTTAGACAGTACTATGAGACCCTAATTTTTCTGAACACTAGAAATCATCCTAATGTTTAAGTTTTAAAAAGAAAAGTGCCACTTAAATGATTCACTCCCATTTAAAAGGAGAAGGTTTGTTCCTTACAGACAGGCACACACCTTTCTGTTCCTTTATCAATTAAATTAGTTTTACAATACCATATTCATTGAAACATATATTTAAATAGATATCAAGTTAATAAAAATCCCACTTTAGAAATCTTTCAAAATCTGCAGGCGCCAGCTACTCCAAGTCATCCTATAACATTAGGATGAGATGTACATATATTGCAACATGTGTTCAGTGGCAGATTCATGGACTCATCCCGGGCTCGAAGCTCACATCCTGCCAATGCCAAAGAGTGAAGGATGAAGACAGCAGAAGACCAGGTTTGACATGATGTGGAACCATTTTGTTCTATTGTCAGGGTTTAGGTTTGCTTGGTTTTTAAGCAGTTTTCTATAAGTTCTTTTTCATGATTTCAAACCCGGCTGACAAATATTTGCAACATTAGATAACAAGTCTGTATGGGACTAAGGTAAGTTTGGGTCTTGAGGAAGGGACATCCATCCCCCCTCCTCCACCCCCCCATAAGTAAATCAGCTAACACTGCATGGTCACAGCCTGTATTAAAAAGCATAGGCTCCATTGTTTTAGGGGGAAATAGGAGGTCAGAGAAGGTGATTTGGGAAAGGCTGAACTATATGCGAGTGAGGCAGACAACAAAACCCACGAAACAGTGATAAGGAGAATAAGAAGTTCAGAAGAAATGGAACATTCCACCTGGGCTGGTTGTTGTTCTGTGATACAGACCCATCAGAAGCCAGTCAGTTTAAATTAGGTTGTTCCTATATAAATCTTTTTTTCAGTCCCTGGAACATATATGTAGCCATTCAAGATGGCCTGCGGGTGACTGAGGGAATGGGGACAGAGGAGCGTTGCGAGAGAGATGAGAGACCATCAACTGTTGAGATGGCACCAGTCAGAGGATCAATAACTGACTCTGGCAGAGGCTCTGCTCCAGAGAGGTTCCTTCTGTGTCAGCAGGGCAGTTGTTACTGCGCATACTGCTGCAAGCAGTGACTGAACAGGAGACTTGGGAGAGGTAGAGAGAATAAAATGGCAAGAAGTTCATACTGGAGCAGTCTGCCTGAACCTCGCTGCCACAGACCCCACCTCCCCTGGCACTGCAAATTCCAAATGGCTGCTTTGGATTTGCTTTGCCTTTTCTAAATTAGGCTGCTTGTATTTCTCTGCCACATTGCTAAGGAAATAATCAGTGCCTGCTATTTACTGTACTTCTGGCCCTTCTCGTCCGTAGGTTGCAGATTAGCTGTTTGAATTAACCTCCCCCCTCCCCCCACAAGCCCACACAGAGAGGATTTTTGAAGCCCAGACCCTGTGACACAGCAGACCTGTCAAATCTAATTCATAACACATGCCCAGGAGTACTAGGGGAAAGGAAGGATCTGATGCTCTGGCTTCCCACCATCCCCATGTACAAAGGGGCCATTTAATGACTGTATATTAGCAACGTGGACAATTAGCATTCACATGGAAGATGGATGGCAGCATAAATTAAATATTGCTAAGTGAAAGAAGGAATATGCAAGAGCTGATCTCCAGGCTGTAAACCAACAAACAGAAAAAGAGAATAAACAGCCAGTCCAGGGATTTGCCTCCCAGCCTACTGTGACTCCCCCCGGCACAAATCTCCTGGCACTTTTACGTGGTTTCTGTCCCCACCCTCAGTAGCCACTGATTCTTGGGCAGAGAGAACATTCCGCTCAAGGATCTGGATCGCAGAGTGATTTACAAATGCAAAGGGGATGCTTGTGGCATTAAGCTACTCTGTGTTGGGGGCTGCACACCAGGCACCTCTCTCGGAGGCATCGCACCTGCCTCAAGCACAATGCCTGCAGGAGCTCGGGAGACGCACAAGTCTGAGCAGCTCTTGCTGCACTCTTTTCCAGAGAGCAAAGTGCGCTCTCCTCCACAATGGCCCAGGTTTGCTGGCTGGTGCAGAATGAAGGAGGTATATCATTCCATCCTTCCCAGCTCCTTTTGTGGAGTTTGGTACCACTCACAGTGCTAACCTCTCCCAGTCCCTGAACCTCAGAACCACAAGAACTGGGCCTGCCTCTGGCCCCTGTGCCAAGCTGAATGGTGGGGGACAGTGCCCTTCTCGGTTTGCTTATCTGTGCAGGGCTAAGATCAACACAAATTAATTAAGCCTCAAAAGCCCCATCAGGTAGATCAGGATCGTAGACCCTATTTCAGACACAGAAAACTAATCTAGAGACAGCATACAAAATAAAGAAACAAAAAACCCTCTCCTACAGCTCCCTGTGAGATATGGCCAGATGGTGATATTCTAAAGCCTGCCAGAACAGTAACTCCATAGAGTAATGGTCAATTCAAGTTTATCAACAACTCAGCAAGTCAAAACTGCTTCTGGACAAGTTAAAACATCTTAGTAAACATGTTAAACATGAAAAGGTGGAGCGGAAAAGTGATAAAAACCTTAGGATTGCCCAACAGGATCAGATCAACCCAAGAATGGCCAGTAGTAGATGCTTTGGAGAAAGGGGAACCCCCCCCATAACCACATGAGACAATTATGGATTATCCTGTTTAAGGGGGAAATGGCTTCCTGGATCCAAGTTTCTTACTGTACACTTATGTCAGGAAGAAAAGAATTTACCCTGTATTTTATTCTGATAAGCATTTCATTCTGTTGTCAATAAATAAAATAATAATTACTTTGAACTAAAATGGCATTTTCCATCTAAGGACCTGAAAGTATTTTACAAAAAATCAATGAATTTAACCACATGATATCTCTGAGTGGGAGGCAATTATTACTTTGCACACAGGGAAACTGAGGCAGAGGAGGGCTAAGTGATACGACACTAATAAAATATGGATTTCCTGACTCCCAGTCCTGTGCCTTAAAAAGGTTAAAATGGGCTTTCCTGTGCCAGCAAACACACTATCTTCCCCCTACTTTGGTGCTAGGATTCCCAGAGCACAGCCCTTCTGTCCTTTCTTGTGCCATCAGATTTGTGCAGATAATTTTTTAGTCCTTTGATTTTTCCCGATTAATATTTAGAAAGTGTTGTTTAGGGATGTGGGATCATGGGGCATTTGTTGATAATTTTATACCATAAAACTGAGAAGCGAATAAAGATCTTTTCTCAAAGAAAATAGCAGAGGATGCACTGACATGAATTGTGCATTTTCTTGATCTCCACACTAACCCCTAAGAGGCTGTTTGATGACAGGCAGGTGGGCTCCCTTCCCTTTCCCCTTGTCATCTCCTCCCCACAGGAGCAGTGATGGAAGAGTGATTTGCTGCAGAGTTAATGCTGAGTTTGAACTGGATTCTTGACTAGCTGAGCTCAGCACCAGGGCAGGCTGAAGTTGATTAGCTCCAGTAAACATCCAGATTCCACTCATTCACAAAGAAGCAGAACAATTTTAGCAACTGCTGAAATGCACAGACGAAGGTGGAGGTAACATCCCTTACAAAAAGATTGAAGGGATTACAAAAGCAAACACTACTCACGTTTGTGGTTCTCGTTTCTGTGGACGGGTGGGGAGCGTGTCTCCTGCTCTTGGGCTTCATCCCCCTCTTCGCTGGCAAGGTGAGTGTGAGCATAATGGTAGCTCAGTCCAGGTCTGTTCTTATAACGTTTGCCACAGACTGAGAGGGAAAGAAACATGAGGGAAGGGAGAAGAGAATGGAATATCAATACCTACAGCAACAGTGAGAATGGCCTTTAATACATCATCCCCCACTAACATCACTGTACATCCTTCTTGTTGTTGTTATCTGAAACTTTGCAAATATAATGCTGATGAAAGATGACAGACTGACAGCCCTGCAGGCTAATGTCCTCTATATATCCCCAGAACACGTACAGTACACTCAAGCTTCCCTACTCTACACCAGCATTGGTCCTTATCCCTGGCCTGGATGGAGCATCTCTAAGGTTGAGTGGATTGGTCAATCTTCATGGCCCACTCAGTCCTTGACCGGTCCGCTGAGACTGCCAACAAGGTTGTCTGTCAAACTAAATTAAATGACATTTGTAGTGTTGGTGTTTTGTGATATAATGGGCTCTTTACCAATGGGAATTGGAGTGAGACCAAGCAGCATTGTTTCATGATTACTCACCTCAGGGAGAAGGAACCAATATTACTAACAGCAAGAAAAGAAAAAAATATCTTTAAAAGATCTTCTTTCCCGATTTAAATCCAGACACAAAAGTTAGGAATCACCGACTGCTTCTGGTTCAAAGACCCCATTCAGCAGTGATGCTTCTATCCTCTACCCAGTTAAGCCTCACACTGAGTGGTCCAGTAATAATATCTGTTGTGTGATGGAGAATCCTCCATTAAATTTTGCATGCACTTATTTGGTCATCAAGTCAACAGGCCTTAATAACAGACTCAAACCATTCAGACTCATGAAAGTACTTATGCTCCCATGACACTCTACAATGGGTCGAGCTTTATCACAAGACTCATGATAGCTATAAGTTAAAGTTTTTAATAGGAATTTATTTTTATTCAGGTTATTGCCTGTAAAAACGACAACTCAACCCTTAGCACTTTTCATCTTCAAAGCACTTTATCAAATGTCAACTAATTCTCTTTCAAAGCCATTTTGTGAGCTAAGTCTCATTAGTACAGTTTTACACATAGGATAACTGAGGCACCAGAAGATAAGGGACAGATCCTGCAAACTCTTACTACCAGACCCAGTACTTACTACTGATTAGTCCACCCATCCCAGGGATTACTCATGGTAGTAAACACTTTGCACAGTACCGTTTGCAGGACTGAGCCCTACGTAACACACCTAAGACCAGAGAGGCAGTTGGTGTTAGCACTGGGAATAGAACCCAGCAGCTCGTGGCTCTCCATCCAGTTCTTAGGATCAATATTCCCTCTAAGGTGCTTTGATGGTCTGATTCTGAAAATGCCTCTTAACCATGTGATTTGTGTGAATGAAATACACAGTGCAATTTCTAGACAACTTTATTTCACTGTGGCAGGCAGTGCAAAGCAAGGCCAAGCATGGTACTGCAGGCACACCCTGCACAGTCCACCAGTTGTGGTCACAGGCTTGGCATCATTCCATACACAGCACACTAAAAGTAATGAACTCAACCTTTGGCAGTCTGCACCTTTAAATAAACAAACAAAACTCCAAGGCATATGCCTATCTGCAGTGCTTGAGGGCAAAGCCCTGGTCTGGCCCTAGGCTATCATGGGGAGCTCGCAGCTCCTCTATTCCAGTCTCACTCTGCACTGCCCAGAGAAGAAACAGGCCTGTTGGCTATTGATGGGTCAGTGTATCCTCCTGGCCCTTCTAGGGTAACCCGATCTGGATTTTCATTGAGCAGGGAGCGTCAGGGGTCCGATGCCTCCTGACAGACCCCACACATTCACCTTCCGCACATGCAGGAGTCCAACAATGTTCTAATGCTCAGCAAAAAAGCTCAAAAAGCACTTGTTCGTTTACACTGAGATAATCAGGTTTCACTATTAAAAACTTTTCTGCTACTTCTCACAAAAAGCAGATGGATGATCCACATTAAGGAGGAGATTATGTGAAATTGTAGACTAGAAATTGGTGAAGTAACATTTTAACCTCAACTTGTTCTAACTACTTTGTAAACTCCCTCAGGGAACATACCTGGTCTTAGGTGTTTGTAAAGCATGGTTATCTATAGCATGATATCAATAAGAATAAATGATTCATAATGATAACCATTCTTGTCCTATTTTTCTCCATCCACTATGGTTAAATAACACATGTATAACATTTATGTTGCTTTTGTGTAAATAAAATAAATATAAATAAAAAAATTAAAAAGTTAAAGAAATGCCTCAATATGGGCAGGGAACACACAACCTAGGCAGCAGCAGTGCAAGCTTCCTCCATGCTAGCCAGAAAACATGCTTCAGGAGGGACCAGCTCCCAAAGTGAGAGGGGAATTCAGTCTGAAAGACACATCCAGCCCTTGCCCTCTTTGCTGAGAGTTCCAACAAGGGGGTCAAGTGTGAGGGCCTATTATCCAAGAGACCAGAATTTTTGGTTTTTAATAGGTGGCCATAAAATGCTGATTAATTTTACATTAAAGAGAGGCCATTAACTTGGGTCAGAGTCCATTAACATAGGTGCAAGTCTTGTTAATTTCAGTGGTAATTGTGCCCATGGAACTGAAAGGATTATCAGGCACCAAATGAATAAAACACATTAGATCTAAGGCACAAAGGTATGAAAGAAGGATAAAATGTTAACACTGAAATTCCCAGGAGGCTGGCTGGGTCAGGGGACTGATATGGTCTCTCTCACCTCTAGGTCAGCAGATCCAATCCAGCCCTGGTTGGTAGTTACCAAAAGACACCACTATATTACAGTTGCTTGGTGCACACATGAAAGAGTACTGCATACATTCCTTGCTGGTATTGTTAAATATTATGTTAAGGCAGAGACTCACTTACCACTGTAAACTCAAATTTAACCCCTTGGTCCTCAAATGAAAAAAAAAGATTCTTTCCTCTTCAAATTTTGCAGGTGTCTTCTGTATTGGTTAAATTTGTGGAGAATTATACAAGCTGTTTCTAAGACACGGGAATCAGAAAAATAGGTGGTGTGTTTTGAAGTCTTTTTTCTTTTTTGTCCATCTCAAAAATGGTTTGTTCTAGAAACTTCAAATTAAATGTGATAAAAAGATCTTAGCAAGACCTACTGCGCAGGATCAATTCTTGGAGGGGTGGAAGGCAAGTTTGAGAATTTATTCACTATCCAACTGGAATATCAGAACAGCCCATCAACCCTGGTGGGCTTTTGATGGAATGCCATGTGACTGATGGGAGACCAAAGTTTTTATTTTAAAAAAGTAAGTCTCTATCCCTTTTCCTTGGGGCAATAGACTCCAATATGTAACCTGATCACTAGGAAAATTTGTTATAATTATTTTTAAAAAATAAGAAAAAAATCAAAGCCATCCCCAAGCATTTTTGTATCACGGTTTTAATACATCACTTGCAGCCTATATTTGTATAAACACCTAATCACCGCAACAGAAGGTGAGATGGGAAGATGGGGGAAATCTAAGTACAAACAACCAAACTCTAGGAAGGTCTGAGTAAAGTCCACTTTTGTTTTAAGTCTCTGTACCTCTTCTTTCATTGCCCAGATCCCATGGCCACTGGTGCACTATAAGAGTCAGACAGAAATACAAGAGAGTCCCCTCCAAATTTAAGTTTTTCACAGCACTAGACCACAGGCTTCCTACAGCCCTTATGAAAAAAGATGAAGGGAAGATGGAAAGATGGCAATTATACACTCACTGTATCAGTACAGACGTTTTCCCAAATTAAAATGCCTACAGCCACAGGCTTCTTAAAACCCTTTAAAAAACACCTTTAATACAAAAATAATACTTACAGTGAAGAAGCAGATATATAGAGGTAGAGTTAAGGTTGTTTAGATGCCTTAAATGTATATATCCAAACTTTAAACTCACTGGGCTGCTTTTAAGTGTAACCTTAACTTTGAATTTCCTATGGGGGGTGAGAGGGGGGCATTAATAAACAAGACTGCTCTTAGGTATATGTCCTTTAAGAAATGTCTTTTAGGTCCTTTAAGAAAGGCAACTTTGATCTCTCACCTCTCAGTATGTGCCAGATACTCTTTGATAGCATTTCAGAAGAGGAAAGAACTCCCACCCAGATCTTCCTTCATCCCATCTCAGTGGTTCTCAAACTTTTGTACTGGTGATCCCTTTCTAACAGCAAGCCTCTGAGTGAGATTCCCCCCCCCCTTATAAATTAAAAACACTTTTTTATATATTTAACACCATTATAAATGCTGGAGGCAAAGCGGGCTTTGGGGTGGAGGCTGACAGCTTGCAACCCCCCCATGTAATAACCTTGCAACCCCCTGAGGGGTCCCGACCCCCAGTTTGAGAACCCCTGTCATAGAACATGGGACACACTGGTGATACAAAAATTATTAGGCAGGCAAACAGCAAGAATTCACAACCCTTAACATTTTACACAAACAAGACAAATAGAAAACACATTGTTATATGGCTTATAGTAAAAAGAAGTATGATTTTAAAAGATACATTCTTCTAGTTTATATGACTTATTACATACCTTGGAAAAGACAGATGGAGAGATGTTCATAGTAGATTACTTGACTGTTAAATTGATATATCCTGCACTATCCCATTTATGCTCATGTGAATGAAAAGGAAGCTTTAAAAAAAACAGCTCTAATAAATTTGTTAGTCTCTAAGGTGCCACAAGTACTCCTGTTCTTTTTGCGGATACAGACTAACACGGCTGCTACTCTGAAACCTGACACTATTCTTGTGAGCTACAGATACTATTCACAGACTTCACTACAATATTTTAACTTAACTGTTTTTGCCAGCTATTTGTTGAGCACAGCCTAAGGCTGTACTAAACTCTACAACTGGCGCCTCTTTTCTGTAGCAATCCTTATGATAGGGACAGGGGGGGTTCCAAGGATAGCAGGAGGCAGGGGCATTCCTAGCAATGAAGGAGGCCAGTGAACATTTAAACCAGAGTGTACATGGCCCAGTGGATGCCTTGAGGGGTTGGAGGATCTCAGAGGATCTGCAGGTATTTGAGGCTGAACCCACATCTTCTTCTTGATGGCCAAACTTTTTCACTCCTCACACTCATACACGGTCAACTCCACCTGTTGAAACTCTTAGGATTTCCTAGTCTCTGTGCAAGTTAATCTTTTGTAGGAGAGAAGAACAGGAGTACTTGTGGCACCTTAGAGACTAACAAATTTATTAGAGCATAAGCTTTC
>NC_048301.1:64473614-64510028 GCF_013100865.1 Trachemys scripta elegans | reverse complement strand
CTTATGCTCCAATACATCTGTTAGTCTTAAAGTTGCCACAGGACTCTCTGTTGCTTTTTACAGATCCAGACTAACACGGCTACCCCCTGATACTTGATCAGTCTAGCAATTGACAGATTTTCTCCTGAGGCAAATCCTCCCTTTATGACTTGGCCTTTAATCAGGCAACCAAGCCAGGTTTTGAAGGATTTGGCCTGATATGCCTTTTGGTCCATCCTGCACTTTAGTGATATTTTTTGCATTCAGCCAGCTGTAAACCATAGAGTGCTATGTTGTGGGCAAACTGGGTGAGCAAGCCACATAACAAAACAGTGCAGATCAAATTCTTACTAAGCATCATTCTCCAACAGATGCTCTTCTGTGATTTAACTTAATTTGCTTCCAAATTTTAAATATGAAATTAACATTTTACCCAACTATTTTATGAGAAAACAAGCCCTACTTAGAGCCACTTTGGTTACATACACAGAGAGCCTCACAAAACCAGATTCTATTCCCAACTCCGTCACTGAAGACGATTGTGACCTTGGACAAGTCACTTCGCCTCTCTGTGTCTGTTTTCCTTTATGTAAAATGGGGATAATGATACTTCTTGTTTTAAAAAGTGCTTTGAAATCTATGGCTCAAAAGGCTTTGTCACTATCTATTTATTGGCTGCACTGCTCTCATTCTGAGACTGTTACACATGTTGTCCTTGGCAGGAGGTGAGCTATGTTTTAGCCAGCACTACACACATACACATACACATACACGTACAATCTGTCACCAGTACGAGGCAGAAGAAAATCATCCATTGTCAGTGGAAACAGGAAATAGGGGGAGGTGTGAGAGCTGCATTCTCACCACTCCTTCCCTCATACATTGGTCTTCTCTTTGCTTCTGTTTTGCCTGCTTTCAAATGGCTGTTCTTTCTTCTCAGCTGGAGGGAATGTCAAATGCTAAAGCCCAAATTAATCACTGCCAGGGAGCCATTTTGTGAAGTAATCCCCACCTCCTCTTCTCCTCACAAAAAAAATCCAGCCCTGTCTTGCATTGGCTCTGAAATACAGTTTCCATTATTACAACGATCAGAACCAGAATCTGGAAGCTGGACATGTTTAACGTTTTACAGGTTGTATTTTGATCTTCGTCGGTGGGAAAGCAGTATGTTTGGTTCTTGCTGATCAAGGGTGTCATGTTGCAAATCTAGTTAATCAGAATGGCAAAATGGTAATACATTTCCCTCTGGATTTCCAAACAATGAGTGGTTCTGTTTGGGCTGACCAACTGGATGTGCCCTGGTACCTACCTACTGTGCTAATTTCAGGCTACATGCATATTAAAGACTGAAACAAAACATTTAAATGTCATTTTTTTTAAAAATATGACTATATGTGGTTAAATTAATTGCTGGTGAAAGCTATGGATTGGAAACCCTGAAAACTGATGTCCTCTGTTAATCCCCACAGCAGCCGTAGCACAGGTAGAAAAAGCAACAGAGTCCTGTCCTGCTCCACCCATGTGCCTCAACCCTGATCTAAGTGGGGCCCACCTCTACAGGTCAGAGAAGTGTTAAATCTCCATATCTATTTAATCCTTGGCTTCTCTACTGAGACTGCCAAAAATGGAAACAATAAGCACTAAGTGCAGCAGGAGTGATGATGGTTGTTTGTTAGAGGTTTTTATATGGACACTTATCTAAAAGTGGGCTGAGACCATCAAATTCGTTTAGCATTGGCTCCCAAACAGTTTCACGGGGCACAGGACTGCCATCATCCTACATGGAAACCACAAATAATTTGAGGTCTAGGACCTGCTGCAGGGACAGGAAGCCTCTAAGTGTTGTGGGGGATGGACTAAAAGGCTGATATTTGGCTTTGGACATCTAAATATCATCCAAAGAATAGGCCCTCTGAATCCCAATACTATTTGAATCCAAATGTCATCCTATTTACCCATCCTTAATAGCAACCCCATCCACTTCTAACTTCACCTCTATTTTATTCTAGTTCTAAGTGCCTAATAGCTACTTTTCTTTAGTCCTCACTAAGTAGGGTAATGTCATCCTGTGGTTTAGCACTTAAGCTTCTAATAGTTATCAAGGGAAGGGTGACACAAAGCAGACTTCTGAGGGAGGATGTCCCAAGGCTATAATCAGAATATATTCAAATCAACTGGATGCAGTGATATTTACCCTAGAGAGCTCAAGGGGCCAGTGGAAGTACTATCAAAGACATTGTTAATGATTTTGAGAACAAAAAAGGCAGGTGAGGTCTCAGAGGCCAGGCAAAAAGCAAACATAACACCTGATCTTGCAGGCCTTGCTCCAGAAAACCTGCCCCTGAAATCAGTAGGAAGTTCGCTCAAGTGAAGATGGCAGGATCACACCAATTTTAAAAACGTGGGTAAAGACGTCGGGGAGTGTAGAGGAGCACATTTAATTTCAATTCTTGGTAAGTTGTTAGAACAATGAATAAAGCAGTTACTTTGTAAGCACATACAGGAAAATATGGTGATAAATAGAGAGCAACAAATGTTTGCAAAAAACAAGTCATGTCACAGTTATGTAATATGTTAGGCTGGGATAGCTGGGTGCTCAGCTCCCATTGAAATTCAGGGGAAGTTGGGTGCCCTACCTCCCTTAGGCTGCTTGAAAATCCCAGCCTAACAGGATAGGTTTAGTGTACAAAGGGAATGCAGAGAACAAGGTGTATCCTGACATTAATGAGTCCTTTGATACTATGCCATACGACACACAAGAAAATTAGAAGAATATCGATGAGGTCAACCTACAATGTAGAGGCTGCTTTTTTAAAAACAAAAATCAAATTTAGAATATTAATAATTCAGTGCCGAGTTCAAAATATTCACCAGGGGCCACATTTACACTAGTATTTAGTTACCAAAGGATGCACCTAGTGGGATTTTCAAAAGTAAATTGATGTCAGGATGATCCAGTGATTGAGGCATTAGCCTAGGACTTGAGAGACTGGCTTTACTTCCTGGATCTTCCCCAGGCTGACTGTGTGACCCTGGGCACTTACTCGCTGTGTCATAGTTCCCCAACTGTAAAATGAGGATAACAGCACTTCCCTACTTCATAGGGGCATTGTGAGAATAAACATATTAAAAGTTGTTAAGTGCTCAGATACTCTGGGGAAAATCCCTCTGGGTGCCTATCTGCATCGTTAAGCACCGAAATATAGCCCTAGTTTGAAAAACTAGCCCTAGGCGCTTGCAAGCGTCCATTTTGGGTTCAGTACTAGTCTATATTTTTATTACTGATTTGGCAGGTGGAGTGGAGAATACAAGAATGACATGTGCAGAGGACAGATTGTTGGGAAAGATCACAGACACTTGGGAAAATAACAAAAAATGCCCTGCATGAGCCTGATAAATTGGAGAAAGGAGTTGAAATCAATCATTTGATTAATAACTATGAGATCCAACAAAGATAAATGAAACATGTTTCAAGTAAGACAGATTAATAAAATGAAGAAATTGAAGCCGGAGGATAACTAGCTGAGGTAGCATGGAGAAGGAACAGGTATATTAAATATGAAGACTGTTTGAATGTGGCAGTGGAGAAAGCCCCTTTGCTTGAGATCTTTAAATCATGAGTGAAAATAGCCCTGGAGAATACAATCCTGCACTGGCAAAAGAATGGACTAACTAACCTAATAGGTCTATTGCCTCTCTAGCTTTCATAACATGTGCACAAAAGGAATATGCAATATTAGGAGTATTATGGGTAAAACAAGGTAGCAAAAATAGTTACTGAACCTAATACCTATCTTCTGCACTAGTTCAGCCTTCTGCTGTGAGCTATGGTTAGTTTTGGCCACCACACAGTGAAAAAAGACAGACAAATTGGAGATAGTTCAATGGAGAGCAACAAGCTTGATAAGAGATCTGGAGGAGAGACATGATAAGTGTCTTCAGATACAGAAAAGGATAATATAAAGAAGCCAAGAAACAATTATTCTCATTAGGCACCAAGAAGAGAATACAAAGTGATGGGTGTAAGTCTGCAGCAGAGAAAATTCAGGTTAAATATTTGGAGAAACTTGATCACCAAAAGGACAGTTGGGGCAACAGAACAAGCTTCTAGACAGGAATCATCATCACTAGGGACACTCAAGGCTGGATTAGTCACCGGTCCATCAGTGCTGATAGGAAGAATTAAACCAGTTCTGCCATTGTGAAGGGGATGGACTAAAAGGTCCACTTGGGATCCCAATCTCAAAGAGTCTGTGTACAAAGGATGCTATATAAAGTAAGCTGTCTTAATCAAAGTGCACTATAAAGAGAGGAAGAGCTACACAGAGATGAGAAGAAACAGTGAGACAGACTAGAGAGGGAAAATGCTTGACAAAGTTACATGCAGCAACTCCTTTTATAGAAGCAGAAAGGGAAAGCCCCACATGTGAAGATAGACTGGAGGAAAAGAACAATGGAATTTAAAAGAAGACACAAGTAAGTATATTTGCAGATTAGTTACAGTGAGGTGGGGGAAGGAGGAAGAAGAGTAAGGTTATTTCTACATTGCAGCTGGAAGCGTGCTTCCCAGCACGGATGAATAGACATATGCTAGCAATGGTTGATCTAACACACTAAAAATAGCAGTGTAGCTGGGGGTAGCACAGGTAGCAGCTTGGGCTAGCCATCTGAGAACAAACCTAGCCCAAGCTACAGTGCTATTTTTTGTGAGCTAGCTCAAGCAGAGCTAACATGAGTCTGTCCACCCAGGCTGGAAAGCATGCTCTCAGCTGCAGTGTAGACCTGCCCTAAGTAGCGTCTAGATGACTTAGCACAGGTGGACCACTTCAGACAGATGGAAGAACATCAATTCATCTAGTTCAGAAGCTAGAGATGTTCACATTTTTTTGTTCCAGAACTCATGCTATGAAATTCCATATAATGTTGATGAAGTTTTACCAGAGTGAAGATGTTTGATTTTCAAAGATAGCCAAATCATGGATAAGAACACAGATGTGGTGAGACTTCTCTGGCTGTGGATCCCATGGGGCAACATTTATGACCATATGTCATCAGTTGTCCTTCACTATCATTTATACATTCATTCATTCACTCTGCCCTTCATTTGAAACTTGTACCCTGTTGTTCATCTGAAGCTGCTGTAGTAGGAGCTCCCCAGTCTTCCCCGGCTTTGTTGGGTCTTCTTTCTAGCATGGTTTGGTACCCTGGCACCTTACCTGAGGCCATACATCCAGGCTCTCTCTGGTCTATCTCCTAGTTATGTATTCAGGCTGTGTTTGTAAGCAGTAGTACACGTTCCTGCCTACAGCTCTCCCACATGGTCTCCTCTCAGTCCCATTCTCCAATCCCCTTTTCAAGGGTATCCAGTAGAGCTGGTTGAAAATTTTCAGATTGACCAGTTTTCCATCAGAAAATGCTGATACAATGAAATGGAAACTTTCCTCAGGAACATATCAATATTGTTATTTTTATGAGAAATTATCAAAACATTTTGTTTCAACTTTTATGTTATATTAGAATGTAATATAAAAAGTCAAAAAGTTTCAACCATTATAGAATGTTGTATAACAAGTCAGAATGAAATATTTCAATAAAATTTAAATAAGATTTTCATTTCACAAAAAATTCCACGTTTTTGACTTTTCATCTCGATTTGGAACAAAACCAAATTTTCCTGAGGGACGAAAATTCCACTTTTCAAGCAGTTCTAATTTCTGGACCAACCAACTGGACAAAATCCGCTCAGGTGGCATGTAACCAATTACCTGTCCCCACTTGGTCAGGGCTGAGTTCCTTCTCTGGAGTAGCATTCCCTTCTTCCAGTGGAAGGAGGTCTGCCAGCAAGAAGTCAGAGGTGAAGAGGCTAACCCAGGCTCAGGGGTTAGCTCCTTCACAGACATGCTGCTTACACATGGAAAGGTAGCTTCTCACAGACCTTTACGTGAGTACTGACAACTGTTGACGTATATTCCGTTTCCTATAAGCATAGTTTTATAAATGGGGAAGTATAGCTGGTCAAATTCCTCAAAGAATTTTCTGTGACTATATCCTTTAAATAAATAAATAAATAAATAAATATTTCAGTTCAGTTCTGTTTGTGCGCCTTTTGTGTTTGTTCACTTTCCACAAACATTCAAACAAACAAATTTCCTGGCAGGCATGTTTGCAGAAACAGAAAATTTGGAGTGAAAATTAGAGAATATACAGGAAAAGCAAGTTCTGGACTCTTGAAGGCAATTATTCACACCAGTAATGTGATTCTAAGAGTAATGAGACAGGGAACAGAAACGATACTCTGTAACCTGCATGCTCCCATCTAAAACTAACCAATCTAGCTGTGAATTTGTACATTGAATATTGGGAATTAACTTCTCCCAAACAATCTACTGATCAAGATATAATTGTAGAAAATATTTGGCAAATAATTTTGAAGAAGAAATGAATTTTTAAACATCTTAAACTGTTTGCTGACAATTCATTAACAGAAAAGGGGTCTAACTGTGTCAAATAAATTATTCACTACAAATTATTTGTATAAGTTCTAATGGATATTAAAAGGGAGGGAGAAGATGACACACAAGAAAGATGGCACTATAACTGGAGCAACCCTCTCTCCGGTCCCCCATAGTAATGTAAAAGAGTTCTGTTACTTGTAACAACCTTCTCTTAGCCATCTACCTTGGTCCTCCCCTTCTGATCAGATGTTTCTTAAAAATGAAAGATTTCAGCCAAAGGGGGTCAGAAAGATTTATTTTTCAAAACCAAAAAGTAAATTTATGCTCTAAAATGTAAACCAGGAATTAGGAATGGGCAAAACTACGTCAGTACAACATGCACCATAACCTTGGCTTCAGCTCAGATTTCTGTTGCCTGCTTTGATATCTTTGATGTGTCACATATTATCTGTGAATCACCTCTTTGCATGTCACTAAGGTGCCTGGGTGATCCTGCAGCTGAGCTAAATCATTTATACTCTCACTATGGAAATGGCAGTGACCAGAAAAGAGTCACAATATGTTCAAAACGCCTATAATCCACAGAAGTGCCCTTGCATGTGGGGGCATTTCCAAGAAAGGAGATATAGACAATCCCACACACACATCCACTCTCACTGAAAGGCTCAGGATTTTAAACAGAAAATATGTGTTGGACTTCTGGACAATCCTTAGAAGGGGAAATTTCAACCCTCCAACGTAAAAACAGATCCTTAAATATAAACCTGCAGAGGTGCCCCCCATCCTTTCACTCTAAAGAGCTCCTCCTTCTGTGATCAGGTTAGATTCATGTACAGACATATTAAGAGACCATTCAAGGCTTTCCTTTCTCCCTCCCAAATCAATTGCACCATTAAGGAACTCCATCCCTAGAGTCCCCATAGTATTTGCATTGCCAAAGCAAGACATTTGGAATGCCAATCACAACACCATACAAGGGTCACCCAACCTCACCATGAAAGAGCATGGCTGGACTGTGGGGAATAAACCTTTCATGTATGTTCCAGATTTCTTCATTTTTTAAAAACTACAGATTCATAGATAGCTATTGTGATTATTGGTCTTTTGGGGCTGGAGGAGTTGGGAGGTTGGGGGCAGAAAGGAGTGGGCGTACCAACTCATCCCAAACCCCACCAAAACATTTTGGAGCTGTGAAGTGAAGATGGTCATCTCTCCTCCTGACTCTATTAGCTTTCAGAGAAACAAGGTGGGTGAGGTAATATCTATTATTGGACCAACTTCTCCAATAAAAGATATTACCTCACACACCTTGTCTCTCTAATATCCTGGAACCGCTCAACAGACAACAGCACTCTGTTAGCTTTGGTTAGTTAGTGGTGGTATTTGACAGCACAGATTCCCAATGAACACCCAATCTATTCTAGGCATTGAAGTGGGAGCTTCTCAGAAAGACAGGGGTTTAGCCCAGCATGTCATTCACTGAATAGGATGTATTGAAGTGAAAAAGAGTTGAAAAGAAGAAAAAATGCCAATGGATAGATCCTAGCTGTAAAAAAAATTCATACTATGTCAAATTCTGGAGTTCTTCCTCACAGTCTGACACCCTTGCTCGTTTTGAGTAATGCCTTGCTTCACATGCAGTCCCATTGGAACCCATCACAGAGTCAGCTACTACTCACAGTGAGTCAGGGTACATCTACACAGCAAATTAAGGTATGACAGTAGTGTGGCTAGGCCCATCCATGCTAGCTTTCATCTAGCTAGCTAGGGTAACAATAGTAGTGACAATACAGAAGCATGGACTTCAGCACTGGCTAGCCACCTGAGCTGCGTACCCAGGGTTCCTGGCAGGCAGCACTGGGGCAGCTAACCCACGCTGAAGCCTGTGCTATCACACATACACTACTGTTGGTACTTGAGCTAGCTAGATTAATGCCCGCATGGGTATATGTACCTGTGCTACAATCACACCTTCCTTTGGTGTGTACTTGTACCCTACAAGTGACAGAACTGGGCAGTCGGGTTTTAATCAGTGCTTACTGAGGCACAGCTCCCACTGATGTCCCTAAGAGCTCTGTCTGAGGAAGGGCTGAAAGAGTTAGGACTTTGAAAGAAAGGGACTCACCACAAAAATAAGTGAGATATACACAATGATGAAGTACCTTTGTCGGAGATTTTTGAGTTAAGCTTTTGTTTGTAACTATCTGAAACAGAGAAAGAAATAGAGGGTGAATCTTACAAGGATGGGGGAAGAGTGAGAGAGTTAAGGCAGAGAAGCCCCAAAGAGAGAGAGAGAGAGAGCATGAGAGGTGATTTCACTTTCTTTTTTTCCACGCAAAAACCCCAACAGCAGCAAGTGAAAGACATGCAAGTCAGAGAGCAGCAGGACTCTATACTGGAAAGGAGAACATGAAGCCCTGGTTACATTTGAGCTGGTTGGACCAGGCCAGAAGCAGAGTTGGTGGTCTGGGTGCTACTTACTGTCACAAACGTAAGGTTTGTCATGGTCATCCTGGGAGGCAGCATCGTTCCTTCTCCTGCCACCTCCAGATCCCCGAGCCTACAATGAGAATAAGGATGTTAATGCCATTCTGGTGCCTCTCACAACTTTCAACTTGCCCCAACCAGTATAAACTATGGACTAAATGTATCTTTGACTTCAGTAGAGTTACATCATTGTAACCAGATTACTGGGGTTCTGCCTTTTCCTAAAACACACTGTATATTTATTGAGCTTTCAATGTGGCAGAGCTCCCTTAGAATAGATATCCCTACCTGATTAGTCACAGCACTATAATGATTCCTGCCTCACTGCCACTGCATATTTCAGTCAAGTCACAGCAGGTGGTGTTCAAGTATTGAGCCTAATCAATGAATTAATGAATGAATGGGAGGGCATGAATCCATCTGTGGCTAGAAGTAACACTACTGTGAAATCAGCCTGAAAACAGGCTCATAATATTATGAGGAATGAGTATGATTCTTTCCTTTTAATATTTTTAAAATACATCTTGTGCTGGTGAAAGGTGCTAGCCCAACAGCCCAGGAGGTCTGAGGTCCTTGGTTTATCCATAAAGTGCTGCCCTGCATATGTGCATCAGTGCGATCTGAACACCAGGAATAAGAATTGGGTTCAGTGTTAATGCCATTCAATCTTCACCATTCTCAGCTGAGAATGCCAACTTGGGCACCAGTTACAATGGTGGTGGTTGTGATGTGGATATTGGGAACTGAACCCAGCCCCCCCAAATTATTTTATGTAGGCCAATGGACAGTCTTTAAATGATACTAACTTTGGACCTGATCTCTATTTGAACTAGTGATCTCAAGGGAGAAGGTTAACACAGCCTTTTCCTAATACTCTGAGCCACTGAGTCCCCAGGCAAAGGCAACACACCTCAATTGTTTCAGTCTTCCCAATAGATAAGTCCTTGGCTCCTACTTTCCCTCCTAGAGCTAACTGCTCTGAATCCCTTTGCTTTTTGTTTGAGAGAATATGAAATTGAAGCAGCATTAGCAGGTAGAACTGAAGATGATGCAGAGCTGTAGAAAATAGTATTAGTGTTCCAAATACTAAAGGGCTCTATGGGCTAACCCTTGCATCTCCTCCATGTACACTGAACAGCACTCTCGTTAACGGAGCTGTATTCCATCATTGGTCTGAAGACAAGGTACGAGGGACAGTTTTACACTAACATATCATTGGGAGATGATGAAAAGAGGGGCTTACATAAACTGCACAGGTTAAAATGAACCCCATCCCATTGGGTTGCTCAGGTCTCCAGAACAAACCCAAGAAAGCCTCTTAACCACTTGGCTGGAGTAGGAATAAGCCTATCTTTATTGCAATCTTGGAGGAAAGGGACAAATTTGTGACTGGGTGGATGCTGTTAGGTATGATCAGTACAGTTTTGCCTCCTGCAAACAGACTTCAAAGCAGGGCACTACATTCTGGCCAGTGTGTGATCTCTTCAAGTGAGTCAAACGTAAATCAAATGAAATGCAGGGGTGCACAAACTCCTCATAGTAACTACAAACACAATCTTTAAGGAAGCTGATGTGCATGCAAGAGGCAAGCTTTGTAAGAATAAATTAAAGGGTGTGTCCACCCTGAAAAGTGATTCTGTAAAAATTGCTTTATGCGAACCATGTTCATTGTCTCTCAGTGATTCAATATCCGTTTCAGTGCTCAGTTTACAAATAAAAGATCTTTTTTCCTGACTGCCAGCTCTGCAAACTCACCCGAGGCTCTGAGAGTAAGCTTGGGTTCTTTCCTTCTCTCAGCACAAGCCAAATCAGGCCCTTAGTGACACCTGTGCAACCCCATTTTCTTCTGTGGGTTAGCACNGCCAAATCAGGCCCTTAGTGACACCTGTGCAACCCCATTTTCTTCTGTGGGTTAGCACAGGTGTAACTGATGGGACCTTAAACAATTCTGTTGATTGACAGACTAGAATCCAACCCCCGGGCTAGGGGCATTGGTTCTGTAGGGCTAAGAGGAATAAAAGAGCAGCAAAGACTTATTTTTGTCACTAGTTAGCAGATAACTCTGAAGACACACAGAGAGCAGATCTGTGGAGTAAGGTGGCATCATTTTAATATAGTCACTTTTCAGAGTAGAATGGCAATTTAAGATCCATTGCTTAGCATTTCACAGCCAGCTGTTTCCCTTCTAACTATTCTTTACAGAAATACAAGTGCAAAGCATTCATGATGCGACCACATATACTCTTCTTGATCAATCGAACATGGGGAGATTTTCAGATCAAGTCAGTATCTTTCAATAGGGTGTGGCTCCTAAACCCCTTTGGCATTTTTGAAAATGCCCCCCCCAGTAAGTACTTGAAGAGCACTTGTACTGTACATGTGCAGCTGCATTGCTTTTATATTTTTTAACAAACTTCATGTCCCAGCTTCTTGCACATTTTCTCCATCCAACAAAGATTCTAAAAACCTCTCTCTGTGTGAATCCATCTCCTTGGCCTTCAGTCTCTTTACTAGCAATTCCATTATTTCAGACCTAGCCTTAGGGGGCCAGAAAACCAGGCAGTCACCCCAGGGGCATAAAACTGAATGCCACGTTCATGCTGTCAGGGCTTCAATCTGTTGGATTCAGTCATCCACAGCTGCCTTCATTCTCCTGCCGGCATGCAGCAGGGACTGGGATGCTTGATGTATGAAGCCTGGGAGCCTCAACAGAGCAGATTTGAAGCAGCTTAATGGAGCCAAACAGAGAGAGTAGCCAGAGGGACAGATGTAGGGTCCAGAATTAAAAATAAAATCATGCTGTAGGAAAAGAAAGGGACACATAGAATTTGGAATGTTCAGAGCAATAATTGTGCTGCATTAATCCTGTGTCAATGCCTTCAGTCCTCATTTGTTCTCCAAATGCCAAGAGGTTTCTGGGCCAAACTTTGCAGAATCTAGTTTTCTTCAGGATGTCCTCCCCTGTAGTCTACCATCCTTTAACAATACCCCATCCCTCCTTTCTAGGCAACAAAGTGCAGTCCTTTCTCGGGTTCAGCTTTCAAGTCTCCTCAATTTTGAGGATGCATGGAAATGAATGCCAGGAAATATAATTCTCCTTGAACAACCTGAATATCTTCTTCGCTATCCATTTGGTCCTTCACTTCCAGTGACAGGCATGCCCAAATTCCGTGACAGGAAGTTTATTAGGAAAGGCCCATGTAGCTGAAGTATTAGTGATAGCTATAGTTAAGGTTGTATTCGTGTATCCATTCTAACCCCTGTTTTTGGTTACTAGTTCATATCATTTTCTGAAACTCACACTTTTCTGGCTCTGTTTAAGGCTAAATTTTAGAAAATATTAAAGAAAGATTCAGCCAAACTGTTCAGCCATTTTTGATAATGAAGAGAGTGAAAAAATACACTTTTCCAATTATTAAAAAAAATATTTTGACCTTTATTTAAATAGTCTTAGCACAAAAGTGAACAAGAGCAGGAAGCTGAAATAATGGAACAACAGAGGGTTTGCACAAGCACGTTATGAGTGAGGTTTCAAACAGCTCTTCTTATTTTTTTTTATCTGTTTTTTATCTCAAAATATCCACCAAGCACACCAAAAGGCATGTTCAGAGATTATGTGCCCTTGCAGTTCCCACTGCAGTCAATGACAGATGCAAGTGCCCAGCGCCTCTGAGAATCATGTTCGCTTTCATTTAGGGGGCTAGCTTTAGGGATTTACATTTGAAAATTTTGACTCCATGTTTTAAAATTGTGACCTTGTTATTTAGCTGACTTACTGCTGGATCTGTGAGAGGACACGATAGGAAACTATGGGAATGTTGTCTCCTGAGAGTGAAATCCTGCCCCATGTAAATTAAGGGGGATTTTGACATTGATTTCTATTGTGCAAGAATTTCACCCTTAGAGTGCTACAACAAACTTTCACTGCTGCCTTTATCTTTGAAGAACATACAGAAATGTATTTAAATAGTTAAACAAAAAAAACAGAAAATCAAAGATGACTTTGTTTTGGCTTATGGGACTGTAAATATTTTTTGCATTTATCTTTTTAGTAAGGTATGGCATTTCAAGGTCGGGGGATTGTAATAACAGGATAATAATAATCATCATTATTAGATTTTATTTTAAAAATAAAAATTCATCACTATAATAAATTTGCTCCATCTTCTAAGTCTCCCAACAGTCTTATTTCTTAGTAATAGGCAGAAATAAACTAAAAACATGTGAAAACATAAAAACCACTGACTGTGTCATTCCTCAGTTTACCACATGGATATCACTTCAGCATATCTCTCTGTGTGTGTGTGTGTGTGTGTGTGTGTGTGTGTGTGTGTGTGTGTGTGTGTGTGTGTGTGTGTGTGTGTGTGTGTGTGAGAGAGAGAGAGAGAGAGAGAGAGAAACCAACTGAGAATATGAGACTAGAGGTTTGCTTCCCTTCTTTCCTCTCCCATAGATTCCCAACCTACCCGTCCTCTGGGCCTGTTCTTTCTTTTTGGAATATCTTCTTCTAATTCCTCTTCCTCATTCACTTCATCAGCATTTTCATCATTTTCCAAAACTCTCTATAGGGAAAAAATAAACAATCATTTTTAGAAGAAAAGACTATTGTTTGCTAGAAGACACACAAGGTCAATTATTATTTACAATTGAGATTGTCATAATGCCCAAAATGTGCTCTTCAAACACAAAGAGAGATACAGTCCCTGCCCAAAGAGATTTCAGAGGTGAAGACAGACAAAAATGGATACAACATGCAAACAAGAGGTCTAAATAGATTATTAAAATTACAAGCGTACTAATTCTCTAATACCAGAATCATATCCAAGCATCCTCAATTCCTTCCAGTCAACACCCTCAAAAGTTAGAGCAGGGGTAGGCAACCTATGGCACATGTGCCAAAGGCGGCACACTAGCTGATTTTCAGTGGCACTCACACTGCCCGGGTCCTAGCCACCGGTCCGGGGGGCTCTGCATTTTAATTTAATTTTAAATGAAGCTTCTTAAACATTTTAAAAACCTTATTTACTTTACATACAACAATAGTTTAGTTATATATTATAGACTTATAGAAAGAGACCTTCTAAAAACGTTAAAATGTATTACTGGCACGCAAAACCTTAAATTAGAGTGAATAAATGAAGACTCGGCACAGCACTTCTGAAAGGTTGCCAACCCCTGAGTTAGAGAGTTCCTCCCTCACCAACCCTCATTTTCTCAGGGAAATGGTTCCTGAGAAATACCAGTCTGAAGGCTGACATCCCAGGACCCTAGCAAGACACAGTCTATGGGGGTGTGAGTGGGGTCGTGGAGTTTCTCTTCTGAAATTAACTCTTAGAAGCTGTAAATCAACATTTCTTTCCCTAGTAGTCTATAATTTTTCCCATTTAGTGAAACATTCATTTTCTGCATTTCTAATGGCCCTTGAAATTAATATCCTTTTGGGGGACCAGTACCGTAAGTAGCTATACAGCTCTGGAAATAAGGGGTCCTGATCCTAAAAAGTGCTGAGCAAATGTAGTTCCCACTGAAGTCAATGGGAGTAGCAGTTGCTCATCACCTCACAGAATTGTGCCTGGGATTTGTTAATTTTTACTGTTTTTGTGAATTCCATGCTTGGGGAAAAGTGTCCCATTTGGTAGCTCTGGAAGCATCCACAAAGCAGATATATCACAGGCAGTGACAGTGCAAGCTTCCCCACAATACTGAGATGGAGCAAACTCCTGCTGAGGTGAAAGGATTATTCAATCTTCATAACCCACTCAGTCCTTAACATCTCTGCTAAGAGAGCAAACAAGGGTCCACCCAGTGTCAGTCATGATGTGGGTGCCTATTCTTTAGGAGCTGGTCTGAAACCCCTCGCTCCAGTCAGACAGGCCTCCACTAAGTCTTGAGATGGCAACATCATTCAGCCATGAAATGGATTCAAACCAATAAGTTAGAGGTGATGGAAAGGATTTGTAATCTGTTACCAAATTCTGACCTATCCAGTCTCCCAGATCATTATTAGTTAAAAGCTGCTACAGAGCCAGCAGAGGGAGAATAGGAGCAGAACACATTAGTTTTGAGCCTTGTGTACCTTAAGCATTGACTGCTGGGAGTGCTGGGAGAGAATACGCAGAGAGATTTCACTGACAAGGGATTTAGAATCTGGTGGATGATGCCGTTTTCACCCCACTTGAGGCATTGGTTCAACAGTGATCTCACATGGGGCCAAATCTCAATTCATGTAACTAGCAGATGAACATCTGGCCCATAGTGACTGCACCTATTTAAGAGGGGCAATCCTTATTCTTTTTTTAGCAAAATATCTATTATTTTCCTACTCTGTCCTACCAAAACACTCTTCCAATTCACCATATTTCAATGCAGGTAAGCAATGAGTCCCTGCTTTTCTCCCAATCCACATTAAGGGCTAGTGTGAAAGTTTACTCTCAGCCCATAGTTAAGGGCAGTTCCCAGCTGGGACCAAGGAGGGAATTATGACTCTGTCCACCCTCCCCCACCTGCATGGGAGGAGGAGGAGTAACAGCCCCACAGAGACTGCTTCCTTCTGGACCTTCCCAAGCTAGACTAGCAGAATGTGTAGCCTATGCAGAGGAGTAAGAGGGAACTTGCACATACACACACTCTATCCTCCCTTACACCTCTGCACGGGCACAAAGAACTAATGATGATCTTGTCCTCCAATTGTCCAACCATCCCTATCACCTGCTGAAAGTGAACTACGGTTAAAGTAATTGTTGTGCAGACTGAATCCAACAAAGCTGCACTTGCACAGGAAACAGCAGCCAGGAAAGCCTCTCACATCAGCTCCGTGATGAAACCGGCATCCATAAAACAGGTCACAGCTCAGAGGGTACAGCTGAAGGCTCCTTGTACAGACATTTCTCCCCTCCCCACTTTGTAATGCAGTGATGCCAAGACTGCTGTCAATTCCGCTGTCTCTGAAGTCTCTTTCCTCAGGCTGATGCCGGGGATAACTTGGGAGCTCAGATTGCACAGCAGCATCCAAAGGCACTCATAAAGATGCTGCACCATGACTTCTTGTGACCTTGGAAGCTGCTGTAATAGAGTCTTTAGGGCTTTGAATTTATTAGAATCAGAAAGGGGGAGGCAAAGGAGGCCTTTCACATAGACCTCATTGTGAACATGGAATGCTTCCCCTTTGGCAATTTTCCATCCCACAGAAAAGAAGATTCTCATTTAAAGGGATGTAAAACAGGTTAAAAATCAATACCTACAGTTTGGATGCACCAAGGTGCAGAGCATCTGTCTTTTGAAAAATCAGGTCCCTTTATTGTGTCCCAAGCTGGGCACTCCAAAACTGAGGCTTACAAAATCGCAAGTCACTTTTGCAAATATAGACATGTATATGTACAATGTTTCCTTACATGTGTCACTAGTAGCTCTAATCCTGCAGCCTTTACATAGGTGAAATTTCAGTGGGGCTGCTCGCAAGCATAAGGGCTGCAGGACTGGACGCCAGAGCTATGCAGATTTGATGCTCATGATTTTCAGTTTTGATCTCTGTTGGGCCACATACTTGAGTTTTGCTTCAACTTTCAGGAACGAACCCCAACACTTGAATCTCAGCCAAAATCACCAAGTTTTGCCGGTTTCACGTGATTTACACTAGAAACCATAGATCGGTGTAAGTTAATTCAGAACGCTGCCTTCAGCTCATTCAAAATTTGCCTCTACTTCCCTGAAAGGTTTGCAAACCTCAACAAAACTGTCCAGAGTCAAAGATTTCATTTTGAACATTGCATACAACTCTTCCAGTAGTCCCTTAGATTAGCAGGATTTTAGCTATACCAGAGACCAGCAACTAGTTTTTACTTTTAATATTGGTAAAGGCAATCCTTATTATTTAATATTTAAAGGGATAATGGCAAGATACAAATAAAGTTTTCCCTGCCTGTGTTACTAATAATAACTGGGATTATTAAAGATGAAAGAATTTTAAAAAACATTTATGCTATTTGCTTTCAGACATTCTGTTTGGACAAAGAAAACAGACTGACCAGTGCCACCTTTTTTTTTTTAAATCAGTAGCTATGGTAGGGTTACCATCCGTCCGGTTTTTCCCGGACATGTCCGGCTTTTCGGCAATCAAACCCCGTCTGGGGGGAATTGTCAAAAAGCCGAACATGTCCGGGAAAAATACCGGCCGGGCACTTACTCTCCCGCGGCTGCTCTGCTCCTCCCCGGACTCAGACTTCGGTTCTGTTTAAGATCCAAACTGCCCGAGCCAGTGCTACCGGCTTCGGGCAGCCCCCGTGCCTCCGGACCCTGCGCCGCCGGAGCAGAGCAGCTGGAGCCGGGGAGGAGAAGTGCCCAGCCGGCGGCTGGGGTCCGGAGTCAAGGGGGCTGCCCGAAGCCGGTAGCGCTGGCTCGGGCAGCTTGGCTCTTAAACAGAGCCGAAGTCTGAGTCCAGGGAGGAGCAGAGCAGCTGGAGCCGGGGAGGAGAAGTGCCCGGCCGGGGGCGCAGGGTCCGGAGGCATAGGGGCTGCCCGAAGCCCGAGTGCTACCGGCTTCATGGTTTGCCGGGCAGCCTCCAGCCCCTGCGCCCCTGGCTGGGCGCTTCCCCTCCCGGGCTCCAGCTGCGCTGGGGAAGCGCCGGCCGGGGGCGCAGGGTCTGGAGGCTGCTCGGCAAACCGTAAAGCCGGTAGCGCTTGGGCAGCCCTTCTCGCGTGGCTGGGAGGGAGTAGGGGGAGTTAGGGTGGAGACTTTGGGGAAAGGGCGGGGAAAGGGCGGAGTTGAGGGCCGGGGCCGGGGTGGGAAAGATGCGGGGCTAGGGCCCGTGGAGTGTCCTCTTTTATTTTTTAAATATGGTAACCCTAAGATATGGGCCCAATTTAAGATCAAAATCTGAACTCTCCCAAAGCTTGAGGCTGTTGAGATCCAGTTTATGGTTTGGACTCATCTCTCTCCACTAGTCAGTCGCCATAGCTGATAATCTCACAAGTACAATGCTGCCATGTTTGGGTTGCAAGCCATCAAGAACTTGGCAGGCAGTCCCAATTCTTGTGACACTTTTACTGGATAGTTATACAACATTCTGAATTTATTTTGAGCATCACAACGTAGTGTCAGGGTTTCATGACATTCTGTGGCACACGGGTATGATATCACTGTGCATTAATACAGCATTCTGACACAAAGACACAAATTGCAAAAGATACAAATGGTTTGGGTTTGGAGAATGAAAGGTAAAATCTTAAAGCCAGCCTTGCTGTCCCAGTATGGAGACATATGGTGCAGCCAACATAAATGCTCCTTTTTACCTGGATTTCCTGTATAGTGTCTTCCTCTTTAGTATCCACTTTTTTCTCAATCCCTTCCCCGCGCAGCAAGGCTTCCAGTGTGGTTCCCTCTGATGTGAACCCATCCTTCTTCAAAGGCAGATCAACTTCTGAGAAACAAAACAAAGAGATTAAGTCTATTGCCTGTGCACAACTGCACAGTGGAGGGAGCAAGAGGATAGGTAGCAGGTTGCCTGGCTCTTAACCCTATTCCCATCCTAAAGAAGAGGGAGAAGTACTTTAGTTAACCTCTAAACAGGAAATTCATTTCTAGCTTGCTGAAGCTCTGGAACCTTTTCAATTTGCTATGTTGGGTTGCAACAAAGGAAGGCTGGACATATTATCTTGTAGAGGAATAAAAACAAAAAACATTTTCTTTTACATGAACTCCCCATACTCCAAATGGGAAGAAAAGCCACATAGTTTTCTAGAGCAGGTAGCTAAAAATATTAAGGTCCTCTCCCAAAAAACAGGAAATGTATATATATATTTGGCACAGTTCACGACACTCAGTTGTGTACAGGATCATTTTACATCAGGGGCCAAGAACCAGACATTCCAGGGGTAGGAAAGAGGGAAAAGAGAGATCATACAGTGAGAGATTGCTGAGAATTAATAAAAATAATGTGCAACCAAATATTGATCCCCACTTTTCTTATTTAGGCCCAGAATCTACAACCCTCGCATGGACTTCAATGGGACTACTTACATGAGTAAATATTACTTGGTGTAAGTAAAGATTGCAGAATCAGGCCCTTGTGAGGAGGACCCTAACTCTAGTTCTCCCATTGCCTGGAGCATTTGCCCCCATTAAAAAAACACGGGGATTAATGAGGAAGCTTGATGCAACATGGCACACAGATGAAAGAGCTGACAATATGCTAGTTTTGGATGGCTATCACTGGATTGTGAAACAAGTACCGCAGTCAGGAAAATACAGCATGGGTGTTAAAATACATGCAGGGAAGAATTCCATCTCCTATTCCATTTACATAGGAGTTTGACCAGCATAATCCCACTGTAGCCTCTTTTTATGGGGCACCCTCATTGCCACAGCCACCCTTCTCAAGCCTCCCTCCTTCTCTTCCAGGATAGGGTCCTCTTTCCAGGCAAATATATTTGGGAAGGAACTAGGAACCATGGCTGATGTTTTACAAATCAGTATCTGATGTCCTGGTTTCACTGCTGTGTCCCAGTCTTTCATCTCACTGTGTACCCCCTCATCTCATTGTTGTATCCACCTCCTATCTCTTGTCATATACTTAGACTGTAAGATCTTCAGAGCAGGGACTGTCTTTTTGTTATGTGTTGGCACAGTGCCTAGCACACTGAAATTGTGACCCGTAGGTACTACCACAAAACAAATAATGAATTATCATCATTTGGTGCAGAGGTGTGTAATTACTTCTTGGGGAACCATTTGCCCCTGGAGAATGGCATCTGTCTGTCTGACAGGGACCCCAAAGCCATGAAAAGATGTGGGGTTCCCTGAGCCAAAGTGGAGGATAAGCAATTTGCAAAGTACTCTCTCAAATTTATTTGAGAGAGGGGACATTAGCTAACTGCATGACTTACCCTCAACCAATGGACCACAGAATGTGGGTAGTAGCCACAGCAAAAACTATCCAACTCATTGAGAGGGAATCAGAGTACAAGCCAAGCAGAACCCCCAGACCTTGGCGGCAGGGGTAATTGTCCAGAGGAAACTTTCCCAGAATGACTCTCAGAATGGAAGCTGGAATACTGAGTTAACAACTTCTCATCAAAGGAAAGGCCAAGCTATTCCGTCGGGATTTCTCAGAATGGAGTTCTCAACCTGCTCCCACCACTGGACCACCTTCTACCAGGTTTCACTGCTTATGATGCAGTTCTCTCCTGTGATGCTTGAGGTGTAAAAAGAGGGAAACTGATCCCTTAAACTCACCTTTCATGGACCAACTGAATAAGGAAGAGGAGAGGGAGGGAGGGACCAGAAACTCATACAGGGAATTTCAAGCTGATCCCTTAAATGTGGGAGAGGGGGTCAGCTTGAAATTTCCTGTATGAGTTTCTGGTCCCTCCCTCCCTCTCCTCTTCCTTATTCAGTTGGTCCATGAAAGGTGAGTTAAATTTGGAGACTAAATTCAGATATTTCAGAGTGGAAGAGAGGGATTTTAGTCCTGATTCAAACGCAAACTTCAACACAGCCTTAACTATGGAGTCGCTCAAGCACCTCTATAATAACGTCTCCCTATGGTCTTGATTTGATTTCAATTTCTGTGCTGGGGTGCAAAAGGGCATTAATATTGGTTTTGGGACCTCATAGGACTGAAAACTGCAGCTGGTCATCAGACATTTTGCAAGTGAAGGTGAAGCTTCAAGCAAACTCAAGGGCATCAGTAACACACATGTCTTCATGCTGACAAGCTACATCTGTCTCTGGCTTCTGATACACTCAGCAAACAAATGCATTAGAATAGGGAATGGAGGAGGGAGTCAAACAAAATCCATATTAAATCTTAAACCAAGAACACAAAGTAGGATCTGTATGTTACAGAGAAATTTAAAATTAAACCTAACATGGAAAATGCAGGGCTTTAACAGCAAGGAGGTCAGCAGCCTTCTAAAAACACACTTGTTTGCTGTGGTGCTGCTACTTGCTACTGCAACTAATACTCAGCCCTCCTACAGTACTTCCCATCTTAGGATCTCAGAGCACTTTTAAATTTTTAAACTTTCCATCCCCCTGCGAGGTAGGTATTATTACCCCCTTTACAAATGGGGAGACTGAAGCACAGAGAATTTAAATGACTTGTGTGAGAGCACGTAGGGAGGGAGCAGGAGATATGGAAAAAGAACCCAAGACACCTGACTCCAAGTCCTGTGCACTAACCACTATACCACTGCTTTCTCTCCTCTTTTAGTACTTTCCTAGCTTCACATTTCAGGGCCATCTTAGCAGTCAAACTGTTCAGTGACTCATGCATGGAGCACGTCGAGACAGAAAGAGGGAGTTGGTCCACACTGGGGACAGGGAGGTGGGAAGGAAATGAAGCCTCATATCATCCAACATTAACACCTTCGTGATAAATGAGTTGACCTTAAAAAGAGCTCTGAAAGGAGCTCAGCTCAATCCTTCTGGAAGATGGATAGTCAGTATAACACAGCAGATGTACAGGGCCGGAGGGGGAGGGGGAAGCTACATAACAAGGATGAAGGAGAAACCTTTATAAAAGCACAGGTTGGACTGGGACTTCAACTGCTAATGCCCCGGTTTTCCAGTCCCAACTTGGTTACCCAGCCTGTGTGGTTGCACTACAAGGTATATTTTATTGTAGTTGTGGTGGAAAGCCTAGAGCTGAAAGACGTGGCAAAATGCAGAGAATCACAAAAGAAAATTCCTTTCCTCATATCATTTTGTCCTTTCACACCCTTAAGAAAGTGTCCTATAGAGAATGTAATAGAAAGTGATCAGGCTTTTTGAACCCGCCTAGACAATATAATAGAGAATTACAAGGCAGCTGCAGAATTCTGAAAGATGGTTCAAATCAGCCTGTAGAAAAGATTTTATTCTCTGTTAAATACTATCAGGTTTGTAGAATAATTTCTATTAAACCCTAATGGTTTCCTTCCTGTTAAATTCTACAGGAATTTTCAATAAAGGTTGTCAAACTGCAGTTTTTTTCCTGTAGCCCTACCTGAAGAGATACTGACAAGTAGATTTAGGCCCCAAATTTAGGTTTTGTGGGAAAAGTAAGGGCCTTACAAACACAGAAACTGAGATCCATCTAGTCCCATATCCTTTCTCTGACAGTAGCCAGCACCAGATGCTTCAGAGGAAGGTGTAAGGACCCCACAGTAGGGAGATGTGGGATAATCCGCCCCCCACATCAGGTGTCATCCTGATCCCTAATAGTTAAGCCCTGATATATGAAGTTTAATATCCCTTCCAAAATATTTGTTATCATGACAACTCTGGATATTCTTGTTATCCATATAAATGTCCAGTCCCTTTCTGAATCTAGTTAAGTTCTTGGCCTCAACACCCTCCAGTGACAGTGAGTTCCACAGTTTAATTACACCTGGTGTGAAAAATTATTTCCTTTTTATTGGTTTTAACTTTTCCACCTTTTATTTCATTGTATTATGAGATAGAGAGAACAGAAGCTCCCTATACCAGTCATTATTTTATATACTTCTAACACATCCCCTTTTTATTTACCTCCTTTCTGTGGTAAACAATCTTTCCAATTTCTCTTCATGTGAAAATTTTCCCATACCTCTTATTCTCATTGCTCTTCTCTGAACCCCTTCTCATTCTGCAATACCCTTTAGAGATGGATCAGTACTGCACACAGTATTTCAGATCAGGTTGCACAGCTGATTTATGTAAAGGCGTGATAATAGTCTCCATATTATTCACCATCTCATTCCTTATGCATCTTAACATCTTATTTGCTTTTTGACCACAGCTGCACACTGAGAAGAGGTCAGCTTTGAGCTGTCTGCAATGATGTCCAGGTCCCTTTTCTGAGTTCATTTAGAATCCTATAAGGCAGGGGTCGGCAACATTTGGCACGTGGCTCGCCAGGGTGCTTACTCTGGCGAGCCGCGTGCCGAACGTTGCCGACCCCTGCTATAAGGTGTATGAGTAGTTCAAATTTTCCCCTCTAATGCATTTTACTTGGCATTTATGGACACAGAATTGTATTTGTGATCATGTTGCCCATTCAACTAGCTTGTTTAGGTCCCTTTGAAGTTCCTCACAGGAAGTGAAGATCCACAACACCCCTTACATTCTTGGTTCGCTGCACAATGAGAAGGGCGCAAGTGCAGCCCAACAGACATGTAGCAAATATCTTCGTGGAATACACACAGGGACCATCAACTGAAAAAGAACTTTATGTCATCTACAATTTTGCCACCTCACTACTGCATACTGCTGATATATTAAACAAGGCACCTAGTACAGAACCTTGAGGCACCCAGCTGGTAGCCTTTTGCTACTCTTAGCTTTCTCCTTCCTAGAGAGTTTTTGATTGGTGACAATACTTTGCCTCTCACCCCATAACCACTTAACTTCTTTGGTTATGCAGGATCTTCTTAAAGGCCTTTTGGAAGTCTAAATAAGTTGTTGAGTCTCTTTCTGTATACACCCTAATTTCCCAGGGCCTGGGTGTCTCTACTTTACAACAGATCCTATCATATCTTCTAGGTGTTGCATTATTCTATTTTTAATTATTGTTTCAACCAATTTGTCGAGTACAGATGTAAGGCTTACTGGTCTGTAGTTCCCTAGATCAGCCTTCTATTAAATATAGGTAACAATATTTGCTGCCCTCCAATCCTTTAGAGCAGTAGCTATTTTTAATTATCAATTTGCTCCAACGCCTCTTCTTCTGACATCTCAGAGAATGTCTGAGAGTACCTCAACTTTATTACCCCACAAAGCTGCTACTAAAACTAATATGAATAAAAGTTTTCATGTTTTTAAAATAGAAATTTCAATACACTTTATATATAAATCTCCTCACAGTTGGGATTTCAAATGCAACAATACCTGGCTACTGTGTGAGATACAGGAAACAAACTTTACCAGTCTAGTTTCAATGTCAAAGCTAAATAAAATACAAAAATACGTGTATATTTTAAGTCTTTTTTCCATTTTAATTAACTATGATATAACTGGTGATACAGGTAAACATTGCACACACACACACACACACACACACTATAACTTAAATTACTGATTTTTAACTCGGCTGTGTCCCTTTCATAGTGATTAAATTAACATGGATATTTTTGTTTACTAGCTAAATGCAACAACCTGTATAAGTATCAAGGTCCTTACACTTACACAGAATCTGAACAATCGTCCATGTCAACATCACTCCTGGGTCTGTTCGTTAGTGAACTTGCTACTTCCAAGAGAAGCACATTTTTATAGGTCCTACAAAATGGGAGGAGGGGTTAAAATATCATTTTTTATCAAAACAGCAGTACGTTCCACCTTTAAATACGCACAACTTAATTCACAATGAACTGGGGGCTAAACAACTTCACAGTGCCTACTCAAAACACAAATTAAAAACAACCTTCCCTTTTTCTAGACAATGTAATGTATTTGTTTCACAATGGATCATTTCCATCTCCACGGTAGCAGCTGCCACCGGAGCCATCATCTCTGTGCACTCATAAGCAGCTCCATTTCCAGGTCTAATTGGGAACAGAGATACTTATTGGGTGAGTTCCAGCATGATCCATCACGCCAGAGACAGCTACTGTGCAAACCAAAAGCAATCCAGCTTCCAAAAACCCTCTTAGACAAACAGTGACTATGCTACACGGATTCTTGTGGTTTTTGGTGCTGTTTCTCTAAAACTTAAGAATCGCCAGAGGAAACTATATATTAAGAATCCAATAAGTGCTGTTTAACATAGATAAATCCAAAGACGTAGCCTTAATAGCCACAACCTCTTTAAAATTACACAGGTGGTCAAAAAAAGCCACCTAATTCGCAGCAAACAGATCTACCACTGGGTGAATGCAGCCACTAAGCTCATTAACAGGATGTGGCAGGATGTGCCTGAAAGTGTAAGACAGTGGCTCAGTGAGCAATTAAATCCCATGTCACTTTAAAATAAAAATCTATCAGTGTCACAAGAGTGTGAAGCCTCAGCTCCTCTGCTGTTTCCCACCTCCAGCCTTTTATTTATCATGGCATATTGGGAACAGTGAAAGTCACAACGATTATAATGAAATATGCCATATAAAAACCAGATTAAGCCTGCTCTCCTTTTGGGAAATATGCAGAGAGAGAAGCTGTCTGTTAGCTGTCGAGTTTGCAAAAGATACCATCTTTTGGGATGGTGCTCCCTGCCAGCAGACAGAGTGCCCCAGGGGAAATGGTGGTGAAAAACCCAGACAAGCAGCATCCATCCATCCATCATATGCTCATCTCCAAGGCACAAATATAGCATTAGCGTGCAAGGGGTGGGGGGGGATACTTTAAGAAGAAATAGAATACAGTGCTCTTGCTTGAATGCTGGATTTTGTAGTTGTTTTGGGCAAAACAAGTGAATACAGCATCTTTTGTTAGCTTGTTTGTTTTTTATATTTGTGGTCAGTTTAGTGATTTTCTTATTGTTCTTGAATTGGATGGATTCACAGCAGTGAGTAGAATTAGGTATACTGAGGGACAGCAGGTGCTGTGCAAGCTTCCTTCTACACACTTCTACCAATGCAACTCAATCCTGATCTCTAGCAGCTCTCTCCTATTCCAGATCTGGACCTTCACACAGCTCTGCCATTGCACAGCCGCAATCCCTGTTATTCCAGCTCTGGGTGCCCAAACAGCATTGCCATTGTGCTTCAATCCTGACGCTCAGTACCCTCTGCTATTCCAACCCTACCCTCTACCTCCTTTCCATTCTGTCAATGCATCTCACTCCTGACCTGTAATCCTCTTCTATTCCACTCCTGGGATCTACACCCAGTTCTGATCATTCCCGGCTCCATGACAACTCCTGCTAACCCAGTCCTGGGCCTCTCCGGAACAGAAACTGCCAATAGTGCTGAATTGTGCAGTGGGTTAGTAATGCAAACAAATATCTTCTGGGGACTAGTTTGAAACCACCACATTCATTTCACTTTTGATCTGAGACAGACTGGGAGAAGCCAGGTCTCTAGTGGAAGTGAAAGGCTACTGCATTAAGTCATTGTTGTTCCCTCCTTGCCCAAATGTCTTCACATCTAAGGATGATTTTCCTGTGTATCAATGCCCTTTCACACCGCACTGGCAATGTAAAAGGGGACTGTGTGTAAGAATCGGGTCCTAAATCACCATTAGGGAATGGCAAACCTGTCCTTGAACTAATCCTTCTGGAAAGTTTGAAGATGTTTGGGAAGCAACGTCTGTCTGTTATCTCCCTCTCACAACACATCGCCCTGGGTGGGGTGAATGGATTGGTGGATTTTCCTCCCTCACATAAAGGCCCTCTTCAGGGGGCAAACTGGGGCTATACTCCACCCCGTAGGATGCTGGAGTTTAAGGATCAGTGGGGCCCACTGATCCCTAAAATGGGCCTCACTAAACAGTCTTTCTACATGTAAAGGCCCACTGGGGCTTTCCTTCAATTTATGCCCCAGAAAGCACTGTGGATTGGAAAATCCCAGTGCTTCATCCCTTCCTTTCCTGCAAAAACTACTAGGCTCGTGGGGAGAGAGAGTGAGAGAGAGCAAGCAAGGATGTGTGTGTGCTATGGGATTGTGCAATTCCATGGGACACTCTGGGTAAAATTGCAGGAAAACCCCAGGATGCCTTTGAATGTTCAGACAGTTCCCCAGGGCCCAAGGGAAGGATCCCTGGATGCCACTAGCACCTACCTAAATGTACACCGCATGAGGTTACCAACAAAGGGGGAGAGAAATAGGGTTGCAGGGACTGGTAGCAGTCCTCAGAACGTGGTTAAGCATTGTAAAATTTGCCCATTACTAATCTGTATGTTTTATAAGCAGCATATGGTGGACTAGTCTCTAATAGACATCACAGTAAAAAAATAGCCCTCCCGTTGATTGTGTCGCAGAAGTAATTTACACGTTTATTTCTCATTACAAATATAAATCAATGTCACATATAACACATTGTACCTGCTTTTCAAAGACTTCAAATTTACACTACCTGGCTAAATTCTGAAGCAGATAACTTCCCCCAGGGCATCAAATCCTAAAGTAATCTCTCCTTCTATTCTCCCCTCCGAAACCATTGTTCTAATTTTGCAGTCTATGCTGTTCATTCTCTCTCTTTAAATAGCATCCTATACAAGTTTAAAACAAGACGTAATGCAATTCACCTTTTCGCAGCATCAGCTCATGTAACAATTATAGTATAGTATTTGAGGAAAGAGATTGCATAATCCCTACATGTAACAGCAGGCAGTAATTCAGGTAGTACGGTGCAGTGGAGCTAGGTGTGATCTAGACTTCTGAGCAATGGACAAGGAATCAGGAGCTGCTAAGTTCTAGTCCTGACTCTGGTGTCAATGCTCTCCATAGCCTTGAGCTAGTTACAGCCTCAACACCTCAGCTTCCCCATCTATTAAATGGGAATATAATTACATACCTTCTCAGGGAAGGGTGGGAGTGTTAATGGGATGTGCTAAGTGTTATTACAGTTTGCTACAAAAAATGTAAATTTTAGATTCTCCTAGGGCAATTTGTGGGATCTTGTGAGATTTTGCAGGACTTCTATAATATCCCATAGGACACCCTAGAGAGCTTGTAGTGAGAATTCCCCACATTTCAGTCAGGATGCTTAATAAGCAAACTGCATCACAGTGTTGCAATTGTTGCTAGACCAATTGCTTTAAGAAAGTTTAATTGACATACTCTAGAGGGAAGAAAGGTTGTCAAGAGGAATTTCAAATGGGACAGGGAATTGAGCATCTTGGATGCTGTCTCCAGTCCTGCCACTAATTTGCTGTGTGATCTTGGGCAAGTCACTTACCCTCTGCCTGCTGTATCATGGAGATAATCCTTACCTACCTCACAGGGTGTGGTGAGGCTTGTTTAGTGCTTGCAAACCACTCAGATACTCAAATAAGAGTGCCTATAAAGTGTAAAGTACTATTATAGCTGCTTGCAAAGGTTTAAACCATTTTTCCAGTGAAGAAAAAGAAGGTGCAAAACTTAGTGGACTTTATTTGCACACATAGCAGATTTTAATAGCCAACTGATAAACCTCTAAGAATGAGGATACTTTCCCACATTTCCCATTGGTAAAGGCCATCAGACAGATAGAGATGTGTAATTGCAACATATTATTACAAAGAGGCAAGCTTGTAATGTAAACATTGACACTTTCCTCCAGAGGTGCCAATAAGTATCTTTCTGGCATTGGGAAAAAGCACAACTGCATCCACGGCTCTGCCACCACATGAAGATGAAAAACTCCAACAGCCCCAGAAAGATTGTAGATTATACCAAAATGGGTAAAACAGGAAGATTAATGGCAGCAGAGAAAATACAGATGGTGAAAGGGAGCCTGCAGGTTCAGCAAGACTGTGCGTCAAGGGGGAGGAGGAGCAAGAAGCAGCAAGGGGGAAACAAGGTGACATTCAAAGGCGGCAGAATGCCTTCCAAAAGGGCAACCAGAGGGCAGCTGTGGACACAGATGGGCCATCTGGGGTAGGCAGGCTCATGCTAACATGGCAATAATTACTTCTTAAAAATTGGCAGGGAGGTGAGAGGGCCAGAAGCAGATAAAAGTGGTTTGTTCCACAGGCAGATAACGGAGTAAAAAGGATGGCAAATAGGAAGACAAGGATACAGAGAGAGAACATCTATTTTTAAAAGAATGTAGGAATGAGAGACTGAGAGACCCCACCAGGTGCCCACTGTACGGAAGTTTCCATGGTCACCTGGTACATTGGGCCAACACCACAAATAGATTCTTTCCCCATGCTAATATTTTCCCCAAGGCTTTATTATTGAGGTTTAGGGAAAAGAGCTCAGAATGAAAGAAACAAAAGGGTTTTAGACAGTAAATAGTAAAAAAGCCCAACTCAGACTATAACCCTGCCCTCCAACACCACGACATGGAGTTCTGACTGCTCAGAGACTCCTCTGATTTTACAGAGTTCTCTGGCTTTCTTCTCATTGCCTGAATGGGCCTTCAGCTTCCCGCATGCTCTATTGCTCCATCCTGTGCATCTCTGGAAGAGATGTACCAGGTTTTATAACTGTTTGCTTGCTGGTAGAGAACTGGAAAAGCAAGACCTCCCTTACCCCACTCTGACATAAGAGTGGCTTAAACAGGCTCCGGTGGCTTTCTCCTCTCCTATTCCAGGATAGCAACCTTTCTCCACATGAGTACCTGAGTTCATCCTTCAGGTAAGAATGAACCTTTTTACAATCCACTTCCTGGTTTCTATCTGAAACCAGATGGATAGCACTGGGGAAATGAGGAGCTATGACCCACCCTTCCCTCTGAGCTCCAGGCTCAGAGCCCCTAACAAATACACAAGAAGAAATAGCCCAGTCAATTGAAAGGTACTGACTTTTCTTCCCCAAGAGCTCTTTTCTTATTCCCAGTGACAATTTTCTCTGTCACAATAGCACTTTATAATACACCTAGAGCGTCGATAAAAATGCAGCTACCTCCAGGGGTGAGAGGCCAGCAGATGGCCACACTATGTAGTATAACAGTTTGGGGAAGGCAAAATATTGGCTAAAGACACCAAGATAAAATTCCTACTCTTTAAACATTCCCTGGAATCTTCAATGTCCATATAGAGCAGATAGCAGCTCAGTACTTTAGATCTTTTCTGAAAGACCTTCTCGCATTAAATTCCACGGAACCCAAACGAAAATATGAAGGGCTGAGTTGCCCCGACAGGGTTTGAATGTATGTTTCTCTAGGGAATCTGACTCAAACCTGATGTTTAGATCATTAGGACCAACACAGAAAATTAAAAAGTAAATGTATTCATCTATTTATTAAATGTATCAATCAAACATCACTTTGGTCCGCACGTAATGTGTTTAAATTCACCAATGTCAGGTCTAAATGGACTCCTGCAAAATAAGTCAAATGTGTAGTCATCCCTCATCCTCCGCCCCTACATACACACCCTGAGGCAAAAGTCAGAGAGAGAAAAATAGACAATCCTATTACACTGTGCCCTGAAGGTCAATAGACTCTGTCTCTGTCAATCCAACAGGATAGTGAAATCAGGAGTCCTAGACACCCCTCCAAGCCCTTCCAGCAGCCTTTAGACCATCAAATCTAGGAACTGATAGCAAAAGTGTCCGAGCCGATGGCAAATGTTGCAACAGCAAATAAAGTGTAAGGTAGTCTCTTAGGTAGCCATACCATTTGGCTGTATCTAATACTACTATAATAGACCAGGACTGGAGCGAGTACATGCAATGCATACTTGAAAATACTAGATGGGGTGGAGGAAGGAGTCTTAAGGAAGAAGTGGGGGAGGGAATAAGATGAAATAGCAGCAAGCGTGTGTAATCATGCCCTTGCATATTCAGGCCAAAGTACAACAGGCTTGTTTTGAAAATTGCAACAAAATGTATGAGACCTGGATGTTGTTAGCCTGCATTATACCCTCTGTCTCTCTCTCACACCTCCCCCTCATCTAGCACAGAGGAACTAAACTGCTGGAAGGTGTGGTAAAGCCCTAGACCCTAATAATGTCTGTCCTCTGCCTCCACTTCACCTTACCGAAAAAGGCAAGGAGGATGGATGAAAGTGGGGGAAGGGAGAGGACTACATCCAAGGGGAAAAGAAAGTGAAATACAAGAAGCTAAGAGTTGTGATCCTCCTGTATTACCTTTCATTCGACTAATGATGAGCCAAAGGAGCTTCTGGGCTGGGCTTAGGGTGACCAGATGTCCCAATTTTATAGGGACAGTCCCGATTTTTGGGTCTTTTCCTTATATAGGCTCCTATTACCCCCATCCCCGTCCCGATTTTTCACACTTGCTGTCTGGTCACCCTAGCTGGGCTGCAAGATTGATGGCTGCAGGCAGACTCCACAGTGAAGAGACAAATGACTGGTCATTCCCCTCTGATGCACAGAGACACATGCATCCTCGCAACCATACCAAACCCCGTCATAAGCCTTTTAAAAAAGGAGAGATAAACACTGGCAGATGGAGGCACCTGGTGTCCTTTTCCCACAGAAGGACACAGTTCCAGGAGAAGCTCTGTCCATTCCCGAACATCTGGCTGTGGGATTTGCTAGCTTCTCTCCCTCCCAGAACAATCATCCATCTCTGGAACTCAGTGCAGGTCAGGGGAAGCTGAAGAGAATGGTGTGACAAGCTCATCAATCTACACATGCATGTTTAGTTATTTAGCTTTCTTTAAGCTGTTCCTGAATTGCTACCAGTACGAAAAAGTGAGTGGTGGAAAGGGCACAGTGGACTGGAGTAAGTCTTATGACTGTTAAAATATTGTCCATGTACTAAAGCAGTAGGAAACTAATTAAGATTCAGGATTGAAAAGTGGTTCCATCTGTAGCATTTGCTAAGTTCAGGTGTATTTGGGGTATCATTGCTAGCAGGAAGGGTGATTTATTTTGCTCATTTGGATATCAAAAGAAAGCCCCACAAAAGTATATTCAGTTCATAGATTTATAATGCTCTACTCCAGAACCTCGGAGTGGAGCCACTACTCCTCCAGATCAAAAGGAGCCAGTTGAGGTGCTTCGGGCACCTGGTAAGGATGCCCACTGGGAGGCTTCCTTTGGAACTCTACCGAGCACATCCCACTGGAAGGAGGCCCCGAGGCCAGCCCAGGACACGCTGAAGAGATTATATCTCCCAGCTGGCCTAGGAATGCTGGGGAATCCCTCAGGAGGAACTTGTTGCAGGGGAAAGGGAGGGCTGCTCCTCCCTACTCTCCATGCTGGCCCCGCAACCCTCATCAAGAAAAGCAGCATAAAGAGAAAAAAAGACATAAGAAAGAAGAAGCTATTTATAACGCCATCCCCAGTTATAGCAGCTTCAGATGATACTCAGTCTTGATTCTTGCTCCATTCAATTAATAGTGTGTTTGCTAATAATGTCCTGGTCTATATCATCACTCATAGTTACAGCACTGCTGTTTTCAGTTTTACAGATGTGCTGCTACCTCACTTCAGCAATGCACATTACGTGGCAGACGCATCAGTAGCATCATTCACAAATGTCACATCACTCTTTACATTCCTAGCTACTATGAACTTACTTTTATCATCATGTACCAAGTATCTCTACCGGATCACTCATGGATATAGCATCACTGAAGTCAAGAGAAGTTACAGGTACTCAGCACCTCTAAAAATCAAGCCACCTCCCATCTAAGTGTGGGTTTAGATGCCTGACAGTATGACCCACATTTGTGAACACTGGCTTTTCTTCCAATAACACAAGTTGGTTGGTTGTTGGTCTTTTTAAAGGTCTTCTCAGTAGCTCCACAGGTCCTACACAGGGTATTTATTATTATTATATGTATTTCTAAGGCATCCATCCCAGAAGCATCTAGGTGCTATACCTATATTTAGAAGTCATTCATTTCCCTCAAGGAGGAGGAGTAAAGTTTCCATCCCTCCCCACCCCATTAAGGGCCAGACCCTTAGATGATATAATGGATGCAGCTCTATTGGCTGGAGTGACATCCATTTACATCAACTTATGATCTGGCCCTAAATTATCAACTTCATTTAAGAGGAATCAAATCTAGTGCATTATAAGAGTGATATCTGGGTCTGGGAGGTGACATTTAAAAGAAACCACACACATGCCTTCTTCCTCCCAATGCACGGTACACACCTGCCCTCATTCCCCCAAGGAGATTATTAATGGCAATGTGCTCAGAGGCAAACACTGGTGTGTCTGAAATCTGATGCATAAAATACTTGTATTTATTATGCATTTAAATGCAAAATGCAGGGAATATTTAAATGAATTGTAATCCAGTAAAAAAATATTTAATATCCATCAGGTACAAGATGATTATGAGGCTGTAAAATGTTGACCCCAGAGAATGAGAATGACAGATTAAAAATGTCCATTGAAGAAGGGGGGGGACGGATGGTGGAGAGAAAATTATCACCCAGTTCTCACTGAGCTCAGCAACTATGTCAAGCTTGGCTTGTAACATTTTGAACTGGACCTTAATGTTAACATTTATTGTTTATTCCTTTATATTATGCATTGGAAAAAATAATCCACTATAAATGTTATAGTATTTCAAGCTACAGAACAACTTCATTTGCCATATACCAAGAAGTTAATAAAACTGAATACATGAAATTGCCATATTATTGAACAAAATGACATTCCACAATCTCTTTCTTATTCTTTTAAGAATTTCTTTATTAAAAGTGAGTATAGAAGGAGTAGTACATGGATTCCTGGTCTAGTAGTCCTTCAGTTTTAGAGGGTTCGGTACAAAATGCTACAAAATGCTGAGTACTCATACTCTGACCCAGCAATTCCATTGATTTCAACAGGACTATTCACATTCGTTATGTTACGTCTGTGCTTCAGTGCTTTGGTGGGTTGGGGCCAGAGTGATCAGTACCCTGCAGGATCGAGCCCTCAGGTTTTGATCCTGCACATACTTTTGCATGCACTGAACTCCAGGGATTACTCACATGCCTAAAAATACTCACATGTATAAATGTTTGCAGGATTGGAGCCACAGGGATCAATCCTCCAGACCTTACTGCCAGTCATAGGGCACCATTCTCCACTGCTTTGCACCTTGAGTAGTTATTTACACCGGTGTCAAGTGGGGGGTACCACACTGCCAGATCAGAGTGGGAGGGCTTAATTTTATTTACAAAAAGTCCCCTTTAAAGGCACCTTAAAGAAAGTGTAAACAACAGTTAGAGCCACTTTAAGGCCCTTTTAACACTGCCAGAATGGTATGAAGTGGCCTTCCTGCAACTGAAAATCAGGCCCAGAGCATTTTACAAGCAATTTGCATAAATGAGTACACAAAGTGCAGAGCAGTGGAGAGCCAAGTCCATACTGCTTACTACCATGAGCAACTCCATTGTCTTCCAATGGGACTCTTCATGGTAGTAGCACTGGGCACAGCAGTGTTGGCAGGACTTAGCCCAGAGGCAGTACAACGAAAAGAGAAGTTTATTTTAGACCATTTTATTTAGCCGAAATTCCAAATTATTTTGAAGCCTGGTTATTCTCTCTCAGCTGTTTACTGGTAGTGAACTGTGAAACTACTGGAGCCAAACAGTCCTCAAAATTACACTGATGTAAATAAGGAATAATTATTAAAGTCAATGGCGTCACACCAGTGTAAGAGTAGCATGAGAGAAGAACCAGGCTCCTGTACTGTCAGGACATTTTCTGATTTCAAGTGTCATGTGAGGCAGAAGTTGCTCAAGAGAACAAACTTTGAGAGGTAGATGAATCATCTTCAGCAGGGCGGGCATGTATCACTCATCTCATGTGACACTCAGGCATTTGGCAGCCCTGACACACCTCCTTGCTTGGATGTCCTACATCCAGAAAAGTAACAGGCATTCCTCTACACTTAAAGCTTTTGAGGGTGTACCAATGTTGGCTGGGGGAGAATTCTTTTAAGACATTTTTACACAGGCTAAAGCCCTAGCGCAGATGCAGGTACATGCTTTTGCTGGTTTGGTTATTTTGTTTGAGAGAATAAGCTATAATGGCAAAAGCACCGAGTTCTTCACTCGCATAAGCTGCATCTACACTAGGAGGGTTTTCTAGTTATAGGCAACCTTTCCTAATGTAGACTAGGCTTCTGGAGTTGCTCCTCCCCTTTGCTAAGAAGCACTGAAGTACCTCTCAAATGGCCTAATTTCAAGGGATTCCCCTATTTTAGTCCTCAGGTTACCTATATTCCACACATATTTGGTATCCCCCCTCCTTTTTTTTTTTAATTGAAAATTACTTCCATCAGAAATAAATAATTGTGAAAGTAACATTATGGAAAAAGTTATTTCCTGTACACTAAAGGAATGAATCCCCACCATTTTACACTGCCAGAAGGAATAATTCATCTCTCTCATTCTGAATCTGTGCTGGAACTAGAGGTGCTGCAGCACCCCCTGGCCTGAAATAGTAATAACAAACACCAACACAGTTTCCATGGTTTCCATCATCAGCACCCCCACTATAAAAATTGTTCCAGCACCCCTGAGTCTGCGTCACACACTGCATCCCACAGTTGAGCCTTGGGAGGTTAAGAGGTATGTGCTGAGGCACCTTCTCTGCAATATGCCAGGCAGCTTCTCTGCTTCCTGCTGGATCTCAGCCAGATAAGCTGCAGGCAGCAGGGAACGGGAAGCAAGAGGAGGAGGAGGACTTAAGGAAGTAGGGAGAATGCGCAGGCAAGGTCCAACCTCAGTTAACACCCACACCCACACCTACACCTACACCTACACCTGCTACCACACCCAGCTGCCTTAGGCACTCCAGCCCAGCTCCCAAAGAATTGCTCAGCACTTTGCAGGATCAAGCTCTACATGGCGAAGGGTTCTGCAGAAGCCATTATTAGCTTCACCAGTGCCATTCATTCCTTCAATTTAATAATCTTCTCAGTTAACCTCTCTGTAATGAGAGCGCCGCATGGGAGTGCTTACAAGAAACTGAACTTTTATTTCCTGTCACCAGTCACAGGACCTGGGTCACAGTTCCAAAGTTAATAGACTTGGCAGAGAACGTGGGTCAGTAGCTACGGACCCTTTATTTAAATTGTAAAGAAGCATGGGGCAGATTCCTACCTGACTTCTACAGATCAATGTGCTCTCACTGCTTTGCTCTGCTCCAGTGACACAAAGCAGTTGGAGTGTCCCATGGAACTGGCTTTATGGCTTTATTCAGCTACGCAAGAGAAAACGTGAAAGATGTAAATTTTTAAAACCCGGGAAATAAATAATAATTTTTAAAAATCTGGGAAATTCCAGAAACAGAAAAGTTATATCCAGATCTAATCCAAGTTACTGTGCGGAAACAATGTACATATCTGACACACCATTAACAAAATAAAAACACTTAACAGCAAGGAAACTCCTAGTTAAGGACATCACAAATCTCACACCAGCCACATTAAAAAAAAACAATCAACAACAAACAAATTAACCAAGAGTTGTTTTTTTTTTAAATGGTGATTAAGTTTGGATGCTTCCGTTTTTGGAGTCCCAACTTGAGAGACCCTACGGGTGCTAAAATTCTGTTCACTCATCTTCTGAAAAATCAAGCTCCTTTCAAGTGTCTGAAGCTGGGCAGATCATTGTTACCAGATATAACAGAGTCATCCATATTTCAGCACAACTTTCACTCTCATTCAAGATGAATAGTATCTTTCCAGCAATCTCCAAATAGTAAATAAAACAAAAAACCCTTTGGAAACAGAAATGTAAAAATTAGATATGTTCAAATTAATGGCAGTTTCACTAGGGTTACCATACGTCCGGATTTTCCCGGACATGTCCGGCTTTTGGGGGCTCAAATCCCCGTCCGGGGGGAAATCCCCCAAAAGCCGGGCATGTCCGGGAAAATCGGGAGGGAGGGCTGGGCCGGGGTCGCGGGGCCGGGCGCGCGGAACTGGGCCGGGGCCGCGGGGTCGGGCCGCCGAGGGGGTGCGCTGGGCCGCGGGGCCGGGAGCCGGGGGGTCGGGCCGGGAGCCGGGCCGCCCTCCCTCCCGATTTTCCCGG